>NC_059298.1:10648580-10708580 GCF_017591435.1 Portunus trituberculatus
TATGTCACAGGAGAAGAGTGATGTCATCACACACACCATTGACAACCACGAAAGCCTGCAAATGTTCCTGGTGTGGATTTTTTTTTTAAAGACTTACCAGGATATATTTTCTTTATTAAGAAGTGTCTACATGATGCATTTTTAAATATCTATGTTAATATCTCGATTCTTACTATAGAAACACAGTTATCACACTTACTTGTAGTAAGTGTCGTCATCTGGCGCTGCAGCTTTAGCCATATGAACGTAAGTGCCGAGGTCAATCATGCAAACTGCATTGATAACATGTGATATGAGACAATAGCGGCGTCCCAGCCTGTCCAGTAGAAAGATAGCTGCTAGGGTTCCTGCTACTCTTAAGACCTCAGCAATGGCTGTGATGGCATCAGGATCCATTGGTGCTCCTGTGTTCTGCAGAATTCAAGCTGTATATATCACCATGACAAAGTTACCACACATATTGCTCAAGAAAAATGTTACTACAACAGCTATACGACGCAGCGTGTCCTTGTTCAGAAGTCCTTTCCACCCACTGCTGCTACTAGAGTTCATACCAAGGAATATACAGAGAGGAAGTTTTGGTGTGGGTTTGAAATACAAAATTTGTAATAACTTCAACCTGCCCCCATTAACCCCAAAAATCCTGTGCAATTTCTTAGAAGAGCGAGAAACTAGAATCCGCTACCAGGGCGTCTTCTCCACTTTTTTCTCCCCCCTGGCCGGAGTCCCACAAGGCTTCGTACTCTCCCCCACCCTCTATAACATGTATACCGCCGACTTGCCCCACCCCACTTACAATGACTCACTAACAATTCAATATGCAGACGATGTAACGCAATTGGCGCGTGCCAGGTCGTTAGATCGTCTTACAGACAAAATTCAAGCAGAGTTAACGACAACAAGCTTATGGGAGTTAAAATGGCGCATCAACTCTCATCCCGAAAAATTTAAGGTGACATATTTTAATATGAAATCTAATCCCCCCTGCCAAATCTCACTCTATAAAGACTCCAAATCCTGTACCCATCCCAATCAGCAGCAACAACACTGCCCTTGGCCTCACCATCGACAAACACCTTAGGTTTCACATCCATATAAACCAAAAAGTCGGCATTGCTTCAAGGGCCCTGAGCAACTTGGAACGTTTTCGCGACAGTACCACAAAGACGAAACTTCACCTCTATAAAGCTCTTATTCTTCCCCTACTAACATACTGCCCCCTGTCTCTGTCTCTCTCAGCCCCTTCCAATCTTCTAAAACTACATAGGGTCCAGAACCGGGCAATTCTTTTCACTCTTGGAACGAAATAGTTCGACTTCCGGACATCTTTATCTCACCACGAGGAGTTCAGCATCCCGCCATTAAACATCCCACTCTACAACAGAATAGACAAACAACTAAGTACATTTTCAGACAGACACACAGACATATATAACTTCTTGAAAAACCTTCCCCCAGCATACAGACATCTTCCCCACACCACCCTCCTCGACCCTCCAGACGAACCTCCTAACCCCATCTACAAATAACGGACTCCTTTTTCTCATCTTTCTCTAGCCTTTTCTCCCAATTATAACAAACATTTTCCCTGAGGCGTGTGGGGGTCAGCTGGTGCGCCATCCGACCGATGATATACCCTTGCGATCCCTGTATCCTCGGGTAAACGGGGAATCGAGTCCCTTATTCGTCTCTCGTTATGGCGGCGGCAGCGGGCCCCATTCCGCCCATCTTCCTCTTCCACTTCCTTCCAGTCATTATCTCCCATTTCTCTACTAACCTTTCTCCTGCGGCGTGTGGAGGTGAGCTGGCGTGCCATCCGACCGATGATATACCCTTGCGATCCCGGTATCCTCGGGTAAACGGGGAATCGAGTCCCTTATTCATCTCTCGTTCGGCAACGACAGCAAACCTCATTCCGCCCATCTTTTTCTATACTCTTCCTCCCAGTCTTTATCTCTATTAACACAGCTTTTTCTGCGGCGTGTGGGGGTCAGCTGGCGTGCCACCCGACCGATGATATACCCTTGCGATCCCGGTATCCTCGGGTAAACGGGGAATCGAGTCCCCTATTCATCTCTCGCTCTGGCGGCGGCAGCAGACCCCACTCCGCCCTTTATCTCTTTCCTTCTCACTTCTCCCTAACCTAACTACTCCAGGTGTCAGAGTGGCATCACCCCTTCTCCCACTAACCACCGTCCCCCCACCAAATTGGCCCATTTAATCGTTCTTCTCATCTCCATAGCAGGTTGATAACTCCAGGACGTACCAGAACATCAGGATCTCCAGCACGAGCCAGCCAGCAAAGGAGATGGCAGACACCACCAGCTTCACTCATCACATTCATCTATTCACAAATAAAAGCTGCACATCCCCCTCTCACCAACCTCGCAAATAAAGTTATATCATTATCCCCAACCCCAATCATTCACCAAATCTACTACTATCCGTGGTTCGGAACCCACGTAAAACTGTAGGTCCCTCCGCTATACGGATGTACATGTACTTCTCACTCCATCCTCTCTATTTGTCATCATTTTCCCTTCTACTGCACCATATTAAATTTTCCTCCTCCATGGTGTTTTGGTTGCTAAGGGACACTAGTATTTCGCCGCCATTTCCGTAGAGGTGCAGGGCCCTCGTTCGCTGCGTGGCCGGTCCGGCGCTTTTTTTATTTTTTATTTATTTTTATTTTTTTTACGTAGAGAAGAGAGCCAGCCAAGGGCAAAAAAAAGAAAGTTAGAAAAAAAACCCACTTGAGCGCTGGCTCTCCAAAGAGTACAAAAAGTGCCAAAACCGTCAGCCAGAATTAGGGGAGCAAATACCTCGATACCTCCCTCTTAAAAGAAGACAAGTTGTAGGAATTCGGAAATACAGATGCAGGGAGGGAGTTCCAGACTTTACCAGTGAAAGGGATGAATGATTGAGCGTACTGGTTAACTCTTGCATTAGAGAGTTGGACAGAATAGGGATGAGAGGAAGAAGAAAGCCTTGTGCAGCGTGGCCGCAGGAGGAGGGGAGGCATGCAGTTAGCAAGATCAGTAGAACAGTTACCATGAAAATAGCGATAAAATATAGAAAGGGATGCAACATTTTGGCGGTGAGAAAGAGGCTGAAGACAGTTAGTCAGAGGAAGGAAGTTGATGAGACGAAAAGCTTTAGATTCCACCCTATCAAGCAAAGCTGTGTGACTGGAACCCGCAAAACATGCGAAGAGTACTCCATACAAGGGCGGATAAGACCCTTATACAGAGTAAGCAGTTGGAGGGCGAGAAAACTGGCGGAGACGCCTCAGAACACCTAATTTCATAGAAGCTGTTTTAGCAAGAGATGAGATGTGAAGTTTCCAGTTAAGATTATGAGCAAAGGACAGACCGAGGATATTCATTGTGGAAGAGGGAGACAGTTGAGTGTCATTGAAGAAGAGGGGATAGTTGTCTGGAAGATTGTGTCGAGTTGATAGATGGAGGAATTGAGTTTTTGAGGCATTGAAAACAACTAGATTTTCTCTGCCCCAATCGGAAATTTTAGAAAGATCGGAAGTCAGGCGTTCCGTGGCGTCCCCGCGTGATCTGTTAATTTCCGGAAGGGTTGGACGTCTCTGAAAGAACGTGGAAAGATGTAGGGTGGTATTATCAGCGTAGGAGTGGATAGGGCAAGAAGTTTGGTTAAGAAGGTCATTAATGAATAATAGAAAGAGAGTGGGTGACAGGACAGAACCCTGCGTGTACATGGTGTTAGTGCGGTTTCCTGGTCTCCACCTGACCCGGCCCTCAAGACTCAAGAAGAGGAACCAAGAAAGTAGAGTGGTACACCTACATCACAGAAAACCATCTTGCGCCTGGGTCAAGCCCCAGTGACTTTACTCTTCTACTAAAGCTCCTTTCTTATCACCCACCTATTCTTCCCCTATCCCCACTTCCTCCTCCGCCTTTTCTATCTATATTCTATTCTATTCTATTCTAGTCTCCTGCTTCGTCTCCTTCGCTCTCGACGTGCCCTTGTCATAGCTGTGTCCTCTTCGCCATTCGCTCTCGCCGTGTGACACCTTGTACTGCACTGTATTACACCCCAGTAAATTGAAGGAGTTGTGCCAAGTGTTTCCTGTTACCCTGCCTCTCTGAGTAAGTCTGCCTGAGTCTGGTGAGTACTCGTGCCTCGCTTTCCCTTGCTAGCTCGGACCTTCCCCAGAAGTATCTCTGTCTGTTGCCGTCCCGCCCTGTGCTGTCCTGGATTGCCGCTGAGGTTAAGTGAGTACCTGTCGCGGCTGTGGAGGCTGTTAGGACATAGGGACGGTATGACAATATAAAAAATGCTAAGTGAACTTTACTTATGTGATGATCCTTTTACCACTTATATAACACTTTATCAGGAATCTAATGATATCAAATTTCTTGTTGAATCTATGATATGTGACAAACTGTTACTATTAGATAATCATTTTCAACCTCCTGGTATGTACAGAGAAAGGCAAACAACTATCATTTGCAATGTCTTCATTTCTTCATTTTCATCTTCAGTCAGTATTTTCATGACATTATCTCCATCTCCAGCTCTTAATTTCTTCATCTTCATACCCATGTTCCAGTGCCGTTTTTTTTTATATTTCGTTGCTCTTGGTGTATTTTGGATGTATTGTGATATGACGTGGGGTGTTTAGGTGTGTATTAGCCTAGGTGACAAATGTTTTTTTTTTTTTTTTTTTTTGGTATTTTTATTGTGTGTTTGATATGATTTGAGGGTGTTTCCAGTACTTGGATGCGTTGTGGGGACATTAATTTTGGGGGTGCTTTGAGTGTATTTTAAAATTTAATTTTCAATGTTTTAAGTGTTTTGGATAAGTTTCGGTGTGGTTTATAGGTGTGTTCTAGGTGTATTTTGAGATACTGAGAGGTGTTTCAAGTGTATTTTGGGTCTTGGGTAAGTTTGGGTGTGTTTTGGGTGAGGTTGAATATATTTTGGGTGGGTTTGGGTGTATTTTCGGTGCATTGCGCGTGTTTTGAGTGTGGTTTGAGTGTATTACGCTTGTTTTTGGTGTGTGTTTGGTTTATTATGCGTGTTTTGAGTGAGGTTATTCTGGCTGAGTTTGGATGTGTTTTGGATGTATCAAGCGCGTTTTGAATGTGTATGGGTGTATTTTTGAGATATTAAGCATGTTTTAGATGTGTTGGGTGTGTCAGCGTTTAAAAAAATTTTTTTTCGGGTATCTTTGGGTTTTGAGTGTGTTTTAAGGTGTTTTACCCACATACACACATCAATAACCTAACAGAATGCTTTGATGTCACCTGTCCTTTGTAACACACATACGGTGATCTTATCAGCTTTATTGTACCAATAATTAAGATTCTGCCACACCACAGACACTGACTGGCCAGCTATAATAATGAAAAGCCTTATGACAGCAAATTTCACTGTTTTGTTTGATTTATTTAGGATCCAGGTTTCTGTGGTATGGGAATTTTATTTGGTAATCTCCACAGTTCTTGTTTTAGGAGCGCCGGAGAGGGAAGAGGGTCCTGGCTGCAAGTTCACCGTAGATAAATGGCGACGACACAACCCCAGCGAAGGCAACGGTGTGACGTGTGTAATGCAGGACGGCAAAACGTTCGAGAAGACAGAGGTGAATATTACTGAGATGTCAGCGCATGTCTCTCAGGAGTTGCAAGCGAGCATAAGGGCAAGGTAGGTGTGAGTTGATAGGTTATAAATAGGCATACTTGTGTTCTTAAATCTTGATTTGGCTGGACGAGTTTTGAATGCTTTTTTTTTCTTTCTTTCTAGGTTTTATTGGGAGTTTCTGGGTGTTCATTAGGTGGTGCTTGTGCATGTTACTGGCGCTTTGAATATATTTGATATTTTGAAGTAGTATGTCCCAAAACCATTTTCTCTCAACGTCGAAAAAAGAAAGCATTCACTGTTTGGTATGGCAAACTTAAACATAACTAAACCAACACGATATTACGCTCTTCTGCTTTGCCTGTCTCTTAAGTTTGCAATAGTTTTGTATCTCATGAAGTGCATTCTACGTTTCAAATACAGTGCATGCTAAAATTTGTTGCCTTTACAATACACTACGAGTCTTTTGGAATGAAATAGTTTTTGATGTAAAGGACGGCGTTGAAGAAGAAAAAGTTTCGTGATACAGAATACTCCGCAAAGTATTGTTCAATGCCTCATGATCTCAGTTTCTCCATCTATCAGCTCGACACAGCTTTCCAGACAATTATCCCATCCGTTTCAATGATATTCAATTATTACCCTCTTCTACACTGAATATCTTTGGTCTGTCTTTTACTTATAATCTAAATTGGAACTTCACATCTGTTCTTTAGCTAAAATAGTTTCTTTGAAGTTAGGCATTCTGAATAATCTCCGCTAGTTTTTCTCACTCCTTCAGCTGCTAACTCTGTACAACGGCCTTATCTGCTCATGCATGGAGAATTCTCCGCATGTATAGGGGGTTCCATTCATACAATTTTATTAAATAGAGTGAAATCAAAAGTTTTTCGTATTATGAATTCCTCTCTTCTGACTGTCTTTAACCTCTCAGTCTCTCGCCGCCGCAGTGTTGCATGTCTTGCTATCTTTTACCGTTATTTTCATGGCATCTGCTTTTCTGATCTTGTTTATTGCATTCCTTCCATCTTTTCGGCAAAAAAATATTTCTACTTGCTCCCAATACTATTTTGTCCGCCTCTTTAGCGCAAGAGTTAATTAAGCAGTAGGCTACTTTAAATCATTCATCCCTTTCTATGGTAAACTCTGGAACTCCTTGCCTGCTTCTACATTTCCTTTAACTATGACTTGAACTCGTTTAAGAAGGAGGCTTCAATAGATTTATCCCATTCTCTTGGTTGACTCTCTCGGTCCTATTCGACGACTTTAATCTGAAATGACAGTAAAGGGAATTGTATCTCATATAGTTAATGACTCAAACCACAATGCTTACAAAATTGCAGTGCAGTGCGTAAATTGACGGGGTTGAATCAATAGCTAACCCAGCTCCACACTTACCCACATAAACAACTACCCAAGTGTTTTACATGTAGCCTCCTTGACATGACACATTTTAGAGTGTATAATTTGCTCTCTTTTAACACAAATGAGCTTAGTTTTTTTTTTTTTTTTTTTGTTTTGTTTTCTATCAAACCAATAAGACAGACAAGTCACCTGCGCTAAACAGAAAATGGCGCTGGATATGCACTTTTCTTATTTTTATCACGTTTTTTATCATGTTTGTTGCTATTTGGTGTTTTTCTAAACTATTTGTGTGTGATATGCAGTATTTTTCTTGCAATAATTCGGACAATTACGCTTTCCTTTTGATCTTTTTCATACCTACGCGGATTTGATTACGTGCAGCTTTGATGTTCCGTATCATTATTATATCTCTTGCAGTACATTCAATGTGTCACGAACTGTTTGATTACTGATTCAGGCATTACTGGTGGAAAATTGTACACATGCAAGAACATCCTTCAGTGTTACATATCCTGTGCTTTATTGTATTTCTTACTATTTAACTTTGACATGAAATCTTACATATTCAACCACCAAATTTAAAGTATATTGATATATTTATAACGTGAAAATGTATCTATACAACGAGAACATCATGTAAATTACTTACATTTAACGCCGTACTAGACATTTCCACGCATTATCTCTATTTTTTAGTACCTAAAGACCGAAAAGGTTACTCTTTTACCAGCATGTCGCTGTTTTAGCTTAAGTCTATTTAGATATAAGTGATGGACAAACACTATCATCTGGTTTTAGGTGGTCACACTCAGGATGAGCTTGGGCGGTGATATGGGCCCTAATATGGGTACCACTATAAATAAAATTGCCTGCGCCACTAATGGGCGGAAGCTGAACAGCGCTTCCCATACACTCAAGTGTGCCTACAGGCGCTATAGGCTTTACCGTAAAAAAAAAAAAAAAAAAAAAAAAAAATCAACATGTAACTTGTAATGTTTTGACTTTTAAAAGATTGGTGATGACTTTCAAAAGGAGGGATAGTGGACGTTTGGACCTAAATAGCCAAAAATGATTAAACTTGGGGCCAAAACAGTATTTGTGATCACAGAAGGAATGTTTAACTCATCTGTTTGGGAATATACTGGTAAGTTGTGTGGGATGTCACGGAGGGAATGTTTGGACACGAAGAGAAAAGTTCTTGTCGGGCCCTGGGTGGTCGTGCCTTGGTTTTGCTGGAGGTGGAGGGAGCAGTAGGAGGGGTTGAGCATCCGCCTGGAGCCCTCCATTGCCACTCACGTTCGTTTGTTCAGTACTTTTTTGGTGTTCATGTTATCTCATTCAATTGTCTTTGCCTCCTTTGTCATACACATTTCTGGAATTCATTAATCAGAGCAGGAATGTCACGTTACTGGGTAGTTCGTGAAGCAACAATACGGATGTGGTGGTAGGATACGTTTTCCCGGCGCGCTGCCACTGTTACCTGTTCGCTTGGTTTGGCAGCCAGTTTGTTGTGGACCGGCAGTGCGTTGGGAGGTACCGGGACTTTACACTGTCTCATCAGTGACATAAATTTACCATCATACACCTGCCAGCATTGTAGGTTGCCGACCAAGGGACGCACATTGCCAGTCCGAGGTAAGTTACCGATAGGATGATTAGACGTGGTATTTTTATTTAGTGTCTGGAACGATTACGAATCCATGTGTTTCCGCAATGAGTTATTCTAATAACAAATCCTTGTTGGATTTTAACTGGTAAAGTTTGAAGTGTGGCGAGACTCCACCGTGATCTACAGGCGAGTGAGTAGCTGTTCTTTTGGAAATTATAATGATCTTGTGAAAGTATGATGAACCACTGCTCACGGTGAAAATACTTCATTGGCAGCACATCTTGATATTATGTGTCAAGGGCTGTAGTTCGCTAAGATATTGCAGGGATACATCAGATTCGATTTCTGTTCACAATAATAGTAGAGATTTCAATATTTTTACTGTATTTACGGAAACCAGAAACATAGGACGTTTAGCAGCGACATGTGCATCAAACTTAGTGTACTTGCAGTATGCGAACCGTCAAGGCTGAATTTTTTGCCCTTTAACCTCTATCCTTAGCCTCCAGCCCCTGCCGACCGGTCCTTGCCACAGCATCGCTTCATACCTGAGGAGGCTGACGACCACTTTGTGCAGCCGAAACCTCCACTCACTGGGTACTTGTCACGTGACGTGTAAACAGTGTATAGTTTATTCATAACATGACAATGTTAATTTTTTCCTCAGTGTAACATTTTGCACTGTAGCGGTATACTTGTACCAGTTTTTGCCGCTGGTCTGTTCTGTCCTCACTTGTAACTTTTGTCCTCTCTGTGATGATACTGCTTTATTCCTTGTCTCATTTGTTTACTGTAATTTCTCTTATTATTTTCGGTTTTGAAGTAATTTATGCAGATTATAAAGTCTGGAAACATGTTAGCTAGTAAAACCACACGATTCTCTTACGTAATCGTAGCGATGCTTCGAGCTGTAATTATTATTGTAATGATTGAATTATGTAAAAATCTCTCATTGGCAGTAACAATGTCAAGTCGTTTGAGGGAGAAAATTAAATGCGATATTGAATACTACTTATTTTCCATTGCTTCGGTATAATTGCAGTTTCCCCCAATAAACCGCACTAAGTATGAAGTATCTCACGGTCTAGATCACACTGCTAGGAGCATTTCTAACCCCATATTACCTTGTCGCAAACGTCATTGAAAGGATAGTAAGTGTGTTCGTGTGTTGTTATCAATGCTGCGCAGACGGTCTAGGTGCAGGACTCTCAATCACGTGTTCTGACGTTTAATGACGTTCGGTTGCCTACTGCCTATTATGGAAGTCATCGTTTCCTTCTGCCAATGATATATGTGCACGTGTGTCTAGGGAGGGATAGCTACCGTGCGAGATACATGTGGAGAGTACACTTTACACATACTGGGCGTTTATTGCGAAATTTTACTAACAAGAGTGTAGCGATCGACTTCCTACGGCAACACGGTGTTTGCCCAAAGCGGCTGCTGCTCGCCTCTACAAACCGCAGTCAACGCTACAGTGTACCGGATAGCGTGCGCAGCCTATTATTCCTCTTGAGGAATTGGACACACTAGAAGACTTGGACACTTATTCATAGGTTGGACCCTGTACTTCTTCTTACGGTAGTTTATGTGCAGCTACCCTACATTTTAGCTATATGAGTGTATGAGGCACGTATTACATAACTGTGGCGACTGTCAATTTCTTTGTATACTTAGGGAATTTCTTTCACTTGTAAGGAAATATACCCAGATTTTTATTTTTTGGGAGAGTTACGTCACGTTTGAATAGGTTAGGTTAGGATAGGTAAGGTTAGGTTACTTTAGCTTTCCGGTTGTGTTGGAATATACTAATGATGCGGGGTTCAAGGGGGGCACAGCCCCCTGGTTATGATAGGCTTTTGGTTTTTTACTACATTTAGGAAATTTTCTTGACTTGTAGGATAATTTCCCTAGATTTTCAAAGTGTTTATCTCACTCTTATGTGCCTCCCCCTAACTCCCTGTTACCCACAGGCCCCCAATTTTGCTGGAGCGGTTGGGGGGGTGGGGGGGCGGTGTGGGTATAGATTGGGGATATTGGGTGAAACCGCAAATTTACCATAACTAATACCTATATAATATTAGCTCATACAAAGTGACGGCTGTGGCTGCGCCGCTGTTTCAGAAATTCCCTCGAGGTTAATGTTTACTAGAAGTCCTTTTCAATCACTCGTGACGCCACTACATGTGCTAGTATACTCATTGTACTTTAGATTTATTTATTTGTTTTCCACGCGGTATCAGATTTCCTAATTGTCTTGTCATTATGTTCAAGTGAAAATATACTTATCTGTTTGTCTCTTTATTCCGTCTGTTTTTGTTTTGTTGTGATATTTCCAGTGTGTGGGAGAAGGGAGGAAGGCACCCACCGTGAGCGGATGTTCACCCACACTTGGCGCCACATACACAACTCACAACACATCCTCATTAACCAAATTAAGCGCCCTTAACAAAACCAACATTAATCTCTTTTTTTTTTATTTATTTTTTTGTCTACTTAGCTCCATTTTTTTTCTTTGCTTCTCCTTGGTCTGCCTCACTGTCAAAGAGCCTCAGGGAGCAGAGCCTGTAATCAAGCCGCCGCCTTAGTGACCAGCTGTATTGTCGGGCGTAATGTAACCTTTAATTGCTTCCTTAGCATAGGGGACTTAGAGAAAAATGGGCTACAGTCTGGGTAATTTGGGAAGTCGGGTACGTTTCCTCTCAGGCTACTTTTTCTCAGTGACGAGAGTGAAGTCAGGGAGAGAGGCATTCTTTGATTGGAGGCGGGGCAATGTATGTTCGGGCGGGAAGACTTTGTGGCATGTTTTAGTTTGTGAAATTTAAGCTGGTGGCTTTAGAGAGGGAGAGCCATTAGAATGGCGGTTAACGAGAGGTTTGAGACTTAAAAAGAGTGGATGGTGGTTGGGATGTGTGTGTTACCACTACCTCATAATGACGAAAATGCAAAATTCTCTCTCTCTCTCTCTCTCTCTCTCTCTCTCTCTCTCTCTCTCTCTCTCTCTCTCTCTCTCTCCCTTTGTTTGGATTGGAGAAGAACAATATTACCAGACTGCCAGACTGTGTCCAGCAGTTATCTCCGTGGTGTATGTGCTGGGTGCTTGCTGCATCTTTCCTCCAGCTTTGTTAAGTGGCAAGGGGAGAAAACCTCCCGAGAGGACCATGTTAGAGCCTTTAGCTCGTGTCCATAACCAAGGAAACGGGTTATTTGTTCGTAATGTTTCTGCTTTACAGGGTCATTCTTTAGTTATCTTACGGAGCGGTTTTGACCTTCAAGGCACGTAACGTTCGGTGTTTTGGAATAATGTCACGTCCTGTTCTTTGTACCCTGCTAAGACTGGCTCGGAACTCTTCTCCGCCGTGGTTTATGTTCCATGGAAAGCTCAAGTATCCAAAGGTTCCTATTCACCAAAGGTGGTTAAACACATCACATGATGTTTGCTCCTTCATGAGCTTCGGTGAGTCTTGGTCGTCTGTTTTGTTTGTTTTCAGATGAGACGGTCGGTGGGCGGAAGTGTACATGAAATGTGAGCCTTGCCTTCGCTGGGACGCCCGGAAGGAAAGTGCTTACTTTTTGTATCAATCTGTATAAACGTGTACTAAATCCATCTAGTCAGCTGCTTCCATTTATAATACTTACGAGTATTGTGATAACCACACACACACACACACACACACACACACACACACACACACACACACACACACACACACACACACACACCGTATAGTTAGACCATCATCATAAACTCTGGCACGATTTTCATCATAATTAGAGATGGACTGTTCTCTCTCTCTCTCTCTCTCTCTCTCTCTCTCTCTCTCTCTCTCTCTCTCTCTCCATTTCTGCTGCCTTCCCACTATCCATCCTTATTACACCAAGTCGCTTCTCAAATATCAGAGACGAACACAGATGCAAAAATACATATAGACATCCGGAAGAGAAGGAAATCGGCGCCGAAAATGAATTTGAGTCGGTAACAATAATGTATTTCACTCTTGTTGTTGAGGCTGCCTTGGTGGTGGTGGTGGTGGGATGAGGTTGCTCGTGTTTCTTTGATTCGAAGCTTTATGAAAATATAATCATAACATCCTAAATATCATTACTCGTCGTGTAAAGGAAATTAGATATGTATGTTCTGTTTTGACCTTGTTAGTAATCGTGTAAAAAAATAAAACACGATTTTATTCTCTCTCTCTCTCTCTCTCTCTCTCTCTCTCTCTCTCTCTCTCTCTCTCTCTCTCTCTCTCTCTCTCTCTCTCTCTCTCACACGTGTTGACCTTGACGTATAGACAAGTACGTTTGGCAGGCACGAAAGGGATGTGTAGGTAAGTCTTCTCATCCTTTCCTTCTTGTATACTTATGCCTGTCCTGTTGGTGGCTCATTGTAATCGCTTATGCATGGGGTCCTTTACCTTAACTGATCATGCACTCGTCTTCATCGTCCTCCTTGTCCTCATCGTGCGTGAATTTGTCTTGATCTCGTACTAATAAAGGGACACGAGGTTAAGGGTGCTTGTCGATAATTGGATGTTGGCAGGTGGTTTTGATCAGGTCGCCTTTCTCGTAGCATGATGGCAAGGAGAGTATTTATATATGTAGGCTTGTCGGGTCTGAGTGTTTGAGTTGTATTTTTGGCAGTGTTATGGATGGTAGCTGAAGGTCGGCCAGATTTGTCGTCGTGTTGGGTTCGTTGGACTTTCTCATTCCTCTGCTCTCTCTCTCTCTCTCTCTCTCTCTCTCTCTCTCTCTCTCTCTCTCTCTCTCTCTGATGATAGTAGGAAAAGTGTGTGGATGGAACACACACACACACACACACACACACACACACACACACACACACACACACACACACACACACTCACTCACTCACTCACACACACACACACACACACACACACACACACACACACACACACACACACACACACACACACACACACACACACACACACACACACACACACACACACACACACACACACACACACACACACACACACACACACACACACACACACACACACACACACACACACACACACACACACACACACACACACACACTCACTCACTCACTCACTCACTCACTCACTCACTCACTCACACACACACACACACACACACACACACACACACACACACACACACACACACACACACACACAATCGAGAGGGCCGGGTTCGAATCCCGGCGCGGCGAGGTAAATGGGCACCTCTTAATGTGTGGCCCCTGTTCACCTAGCAGTAAATAGGTACGGGATGTAACTCGAGGGGTTGTGGCCTCGCTTTCCCGGTGTGTGGAGTGTGTTGTGGTCTCAGTCCTACCCGAAGATCGGTCTATGAGCTCTGAGCTCGCTCCGTAATGGGGAAGAGTGGCTGGGTGACCAGCAGGCGACCAAGGTGAATTACACACACACACACACACACACACACACACACACACACACACACACACACACACACAATTATTATTGCCATCACTGCTTTTATGTATGTGTGTATGTACGCATATGTATACCACCCTTATTACAAGCACTTTCTTTTATGTTAGTGGCACCGACATGTTACCTGCAGCACTGAAACAAGCAACAATATGGCCCTTAGTATGAATTGTGTATCTTTACCACTTAGCTCTCCTTCTTTTGTCATTGCCCGACCCTCTTCCTCTTATTCTCTCCATCTCATACCATCATCATCTTCACTTGCTCTCATCCTCCGCTTCCTCCTTCCTTCCATTCTTATTTTACTCCTTTCCTATTTTCCATCTCATCCTGCTGTTAACGTTTTTTTCACTTTCCATGCTCTCCGTCTCATGCACTCCTTCCTCGCTAGTCAACCAGGTAAGAGAGAGAGAAGCAGCGAAGGTGGAGAGAAGTATTCAGGAACCTGCTTGGCGCGACCCTTTTCACATTCCTCCTTCTGACCAACGCTACCACGCCTTCCCCATCCATACTTCCCTTCCCCATCTCTCCTTTCCTTTGTTTACCCTTTGACCTCACCTCCTCCTCCACTTCCTCGCTTCATCCTTCAACCTACCCACTCACCCCAGCCTCTCTTGTTCCCTTCTCATCGTTTCCTCCTGTAGTTTAGCGACCCAACTCACTTTTGAATGACATGTTTCCTCGTCCTTCATATTTTTACCCGTTACTTCTCTCTCCTCTCTCTCTCTCTCTCTCTCTCTGTATATATTCATTATCTCGTATTTATGTCTTCCTTTCTCAGTAACCCCTTCCTCAGTTACCTTTGCTTACTCCTGCCTCTCTACTCCGCTCCGCCTCATCCTTCCCACCAACCACAAACACACATTAACCCTCACCAGGACCCGTAAGCCTGACCTGACCCCATCCTTTCCTCATTAACTCACTCGCTCACTAACAAGTGTTCTATCTTCTCTATCATCTTCACATTTCCCCCATCCTCCTCCTCTTCTTCCTCTTCCGTCTCTCATCAGTGTCCTCTCTGGATTAGAAAATGGACTTGTCAGGGAACACCAGGGTAATGTGACAAAGCAAGAAGGAACACCAGGGTAATGTGACAAAGCAAGAAGTTAGATAGAAATATTACATCGTGACGAGTGATGTGTGAAAGGTTGAGGCGAGAGAGAGAGAGAGAGAGAGAGAGAGAGAGAGAGAGAGAGAGAGAGAGAGAGAGAGAGAGAGAGAGAGAGAGAGAGAGAGAATTATTGTGATATGTTTTCTTACTCACTGTCGACTATATTATTTATAATTAGATAAGATGTATGTATCTCTCTTAGAACACACACACACACACACACACACACACACACACACACACACACACACACACACACACACACACACGTCACATTACACTAAATTATCTATCCTATATATATCTGTGTGTGTGTGTGTGTGTGTGTGTGTGTGTGTGTGTGTGTGTGTGTGTGTGTGTGTGAGCGCCGTCGTTCCCCGTAGCGCTTCTGTATTAGATTAATTTACCACAGTTCTGACAGTTCCCCTGATAGTTCCCTCCACACCCTGGGTACGCTTCCTGCCTCTCACCTGCTTGTATTCGTTATTTCAGGTGTATCTCACAGCAAAGCTAAACGCATGCTGTATATCAGGTGATGTGGGAGTGGAGTATAGCTGTATATCTTCCATGCGTGTATCATCCCGGTATTAAAAACACACACACACACACACACACACACACACACACACACACACACACACACACACACACACACACACACACACACACACACACACACACGTATTTCACGAGACGTAATATGATAGTTAACGTGAAGGTCATATGAATGCTCCTAAACTTCTCTGGTGTTTGTGTCAAATACAAAATATTTCTTATTTAGTTTGTTGATGTTTTCTCCGCTTTCCCCTTGAGTCTATTGCGACTTTGGTTTGGTTTGGTGGTGAAGGTATATGGTAATAGAAACAATCAGGTTGAACTTCTTTGCTGTTGTACAAATTTTATTGAGAACTATGTATGAAACAGGTTACATGAATATAGTTTCACTTTCATATGGAAGAACATTCACAACGGTAATTAACATTAAAAAATTATTGAATTATATTTCATCAACGAGTGCCAAAGGAAATGCGTATGTATATAAGGTCAATACATGCCTATAGAATTTGGTGAGGTAATGCGGCTCTGGCCTCAACTCTTGTTCATACCGTAAGGCTGCATGGGCTGCTACTGCTCTTCGTGTATCTGGTTCTAACCCTTGATGCTCTGAAACTTGAGACCAGAATTTTTTGTCATTCAAATCTTCATTAGTGGACATGGTTACGTAGTGAAAAGAAACCTGACTCATACGTTAGAGCTGTTCCAGCTATGTGAAGGAAGATGCAATGCTATATAATGCTATTGGTAACTTGGTTTTTCAATACACGCTCTTGACGTATATTTTCCCTCTAGGTGTGGTTTATGGCGAGTGTCATGTTATGTAGTATTTTGATGTTAATTTGTTCTCCGGCTTAATTTTGTTTATTGTACATATGTTCAGTGTGTGTGTGTGTGTGTGTGTGTGTGTGTGTGTGTGTGTGTGTGTGTGTGTGTGTGTGTGTGTGTGTGTGTGTGCGCGCGCGCGCAGTGTAAACGGTCCTTGAAAACTCGTGGCTGTCAATACTTTCACCGTTCTCTTTAATATTAAACCACACGTTATGTATTCTGCTGTTGAGTCCTGCGTTTGTCCTTCTAGGAAAATAGAATAAATCAGTATGTCGTTCGTTACCTTCAGTATTAAGGAAGCTATGCATAATAAAACGCCTGGAGAAGCTTACCTGGACATGTCACGCAAGGCAAGGGTGAGGATGGAACCACATTTACTGGGCTGCATTTCATAGTTTAGATAGTACAGCTTGCAAACTGTCTCGTAAGGGGAAATTTATCATTCTACACATTTATTTAAATTTTTTTAGGGATATTTTTTCCCTTTCACTATTCATCATCAGTTATTCCCACGGACACCTGCAGCTTCACTATCACTCATAATCCGCACATCTTAAGTTTTTTTTTTTTTTTCCCCACGATAGACTCCCCTATTAACTTCGCAGCCCCATTATGTTTCTCTCCTAAAATAATTTCCTTGCGTGATATGATAGTTTTGGTTATGTTGAATTAAGTTAGATGAATTTGTTATGGAAGGAATTCTTTTATGTGGAAATTCTTATGGAGGAATATTCGTGGGTAGAATATTCTGAAAAGCTTCATGACCCAAACTTTTCACCTTGAGTTTCCTTCTTCCTTTCTTCTTTAACCCTCGTTTCTTGTATTATATTCTTTTCTTGGTCCCTCACAAGCCTTCTCCTTTTCCTTGTATAATTTTTGAGGCAGAATAGTTTCTTGTTTTCATTTCGAGCTATGTGTGTGTGTGTGTGTGTGTGTGTGTGTGTGTGTGTGTGTGTGTGTGTGTGTGTGTGTGTGTGTGTGTGTGTGTGTGTGTGTGTGTGTTTTCCCTTTTTTATTTTACTTCATTATTTTCTTGTTTTCCTTGAACCTCTCTTGCTCTGCCTTTGTATGTTAAAAATGTGATTGTTCTCTCTCTCTCTCTCTCTCTCTCTCTCTCTCTCTCTCTCTCTCTCTCTCTCTCTCTCTCTCTCTCTCTGTCCATATGTCTATCTCGATGAAACAAAGCGTCCCTACCTTCTATTCTTCCTGCACAATCTCCAGTTTCTCTCCCTTTCATCCTTGTCTTTCACTCACCGTTATTTACTTCCCCCTTGCACCTCCCTTATGACCTATCCTCCCTTCTCTTTTCTCTTCTACACTCTGTTCTTTTTCTCTCTGGATACCTTTACTCTGCATTCATTCTGTTCATCAATCTTTCTCTCTTCCCCTTTACATTTTCCTAGCTTGGTTCCCTCCTAGTTTTAACTGTCCTACGTTTCTCTTATATAGTTAAGCTCATCACAAAAAGTTCTGATGGTATTTGCTCTTCCTTTGTGTTCAGTTGAGCTCCTCGCTACATCTTTGCTGGGTTCAGAGTCGTTTTTAAAAAAGGGTTCTTTAGTGTACATTGATGACGGTTCTTATCAGTCACTATAATCGTGTGATTAGATGTGAATTGGTAAGTTTGGTTTGATGTCGGGTCGATTTATGTCAATCCCTCCTTTCTCTCTCTCTCTCTCTCTCTCTCTCTCTCTCTCTCTCTCTCTCTCTCTCTCTCTCTCTCTCTCTCTCTCATTTCCGTCGACCTTTATCTCTCGCGACCATCTCTTCCGACTCCCTCCCCTGTATTTTTCTGCTTCATTCTCCGAAGAAGTGTTCCTCTTTTTTTTTTCTTTCCTCTTCCTCCTTTCCTGTTGCTTCTGACGCACTTGCTCGTTTCTCGTTCCCTCCCCTCTCCTCCATCCCCCACCTTTCTCTTCCTCTGTTCTTTCGTCTCTCCCTCCTCTCTCTCTCTCTCTCTCTCTCTCTCTCTCTCTCTCTCTCTCTCTCTCTCTCTCTCTCTCCTCATTTATGTATTCTCATTTTGGGTTTGCTCCACTTTCTTGGTTTGTTTGGGTTATACCTTTGGCACGTTTTTTTTTCCTTTACCATCTCAGATAACTTTATTTTGGTTCATGCTGCCTGTGTTTTTGTTCGATTTCCTGTGCTTTACATACATTTCCGTCAAAATTGTTTCACTTTGTTTTACTTTTTTGCGCTTTGATTCTTATTTCGGGTTTTTTTTTTTTTTTTTTTTTTTACAATTATGAATTTCGTGCGTGATTCATAATTATAATTGGGTTTTATTAAATTCATCCGTTAGGTTTTGTTTTTTGCATTATATCTCCATGCCCTCTTTTCTTTCTTTTTATTGGTTTGGCTCGTGGACTTTGTATTTTGTTGTTATACGGTACGATTGAGTTATACAAAACGAGGAACGCCCTCCAGTCCCCCTTACTGTGTGTGCCTTTAGTTATGTGTGGGCAGGTGCGTGTAAGCCGAGGAAAGGCCAACTAGTTAGTCCTTGAACTGGCGAGGTTTGTGACTGGTTGGTAAGCCGTCTGTTTCCTTTGCCGTGGTGATTGTTGAAGTTTGGTGTCGATATGGTGATGATGGCATGAATTGAAGAGTAATACTGGTGGCTGGTCGTTAGTTGTTATAGAGTCTGTTTATAAAAATGTGATTATGATGTTCTATATTAATGTGGTGAATCGACTTGAGTAAAAGAGTATCGTTGTTTTTGTAAAGATGCAGGTGTGGCAGAATTTTAAATGTTATAGTCAATGCGTAGTGATGGTGGTGGTAGTGGCAACAGTGGGATTAACAATGAATAAGAGGAGTGGGGATAGTCGTGGTGATGGTGGTAGTGGTGGTGGTGAGAATGGTAGTGCTGACATTGGCGGTGAATACTATGTGGCGACGGTGATGGTAGTAGTGGTGGTGACGTAGTAGTGGTGGGCTTGGCATTGGTAGTAGAGACGAAGTGGAGAAGGTGGTGGTGGTGGTGATGGTAGTAGTAGTGGTGACAGTGACATTGACAGTGAATGCAAATAGCGTGGGGGGAGTGGCAGCGATGGTGACGATGGTGGTGTTGGGATCGATGTTGTCCGTTGGGTGAGTAAGAGAGAAAGGCATGGAGAATGCAATCATAAATAGAATAGCAATCACATCCCCAGCGACACGAAACGCATCAGGCAACCCTCCCAGCAACACAACAACGCGCTAATGTTATGTCTCCATTCCCTTTCCACAGCAGAAAATTGAAAAGCCTCCACACAGATACTTAACAAAAGTAAAACTACTGCTGCGGGAGATTGGATAAGGTTAATCTTATTTCGATTACAGTTTCCTTCTTCTCCCTTCTCCCCGCTTTCACTCTCACTACACAAAATTATCTGAACTATCTAACTATGGTCTTGAAATGCCTCGTTGGATTTTACGAGACTCGCCATCCCTGAATGCGTGTAGTTCATGGGTTGGGTGTGCGGTGGGGAGGTCATGGATAATGGTGGTGACTGTTAGGGGTAGGCATAGGTTGGGAATGTTGTGTTGAAAGCTGCTTTTTTTTTTTTTTTTTTTTTTTTTTTTTTTTTTTTTTGTCAAATTTGGTGTGTATAGGAAGGTTGAGAATACAGTGCCATGTAACGAATGATGGTATGTTAACTGTACTACTAAAGAAATTTCAAATCAAGAAAATTCCTCAGTGGGTATTCCGTGATAGAATTATCCTAGATTAAATTTATTTTTTTTTTGTGGGGAGTTACAAACGAATGAAATTTCCCCAAACCTTTACCTAACCTTATTTAAAATGGTTATGATATTTTTTTGTACTGTATTTTGTACTGTGTATCACCATGTGTAACCGAACTCACCATGGAAGGTAGCAATTTTCAAGTCAAATTTCATCACGGGTGTTGGCGGGATATGTATACAGTTGCGTACAAACAGATGTGGATGTCAGGTGTGGTTGCTTTTTACGTGTACACTTCAAGAAAAAGATAGAATTTAATTTCGTTGATGGGTTTGTATGTATAATTTCCCTAGCGTGTATATCACTATAAACAATATTGTGAGATGTTTCTGCTGCTGTGAGAGGTAATTGTTTTTGCTCGTGTTATCTTCCCTTGCATATTTTCTCCCCATTCTGAATTTCCCCTAGTCTCAAATATTTAGGGCAATTTTTCTTTTTCCTAATTATTTTTTGCCTGCCCGTCAGCACCTTTCTTTTCATTTTTCACACTCTCGTCACGTCCTTTCTCTCACTTCTTTTGCCCTGAGACTTTAATTCATTCCACCTATTTTATTTACACAACTGGTGGCTGGAGAGGAAAAGTAAAAAAGAATAATAGAAACTGGTCGAGAGAGAGAGAGAGAGAGAGAGAGAGAGAGAGAGAGAGAGAGAGAGAGAGAATACTAGATTATGTCGAATGGTAAGCAAATTCTAGGACATACAAGGAGGCCTTCCTACGTGCCGTGCCCTAAATAGAAGCACAGGGTGGGGGTGTTTTAATGTGCTTTTCCCAGGACGAGATGCGTTACTCCGCCCACCACCTGTCGACATTTAGAAGTGCCTTGTTTTTGCAATTGGCCCTCAGTGGCGAGTTCCGCGTTGGTGGCGTACGCATCTGGTTCGAGTGGAGTGTGCGATGACTATAATACGCTGCTCCTCCTCCTCCTCCTCCTCCTCCTCCCACCACTTCCGCATTTCCATGTTGTCTCCCTCCTTCCTCATTTCTCATTTTGCCTTCTTCCCCCCCATTGTATTCTTCTCTCACTACATGCAGTTTCTTTTCCTTCCTCTTTCACGTTCGCCTTGTTAATATGCATGAGCAAAAAAAAAAAAAGTACTTGTCTGTGTGTGTGTCTTTCACGACTGTTGTTATCAATGTGCATGTCTCTAGTCTTTTCTGTCCTTTTCTCTTTGTATGAAATTCATTTTTATTGCCTGGTACCTCTTCTTACTTTTACGGAATCCTAACATAGGGTAACATAATTAAGATACAAAAAAAGGTCATATTGTTATTTTCTACTTGATATTTCTTCCCGTGTCTCCTGTTCTATTTATCTCCTTAATCCCAACCTATTGTTACTTAATTTCCTCCCAGTCCTCACCTCTCGCTTGTTCCATGAGACAGCTGGAGCGCGTCCACCTCCTGCATGACCTTCACTCCTACCAAGTGAAGGGCAGTGTGGACGGGGAGGGGTTGGAGGAGGAGGAAGAAGGAGGAGGAGGAGGAGGAAGGAGGAAGGAGGAGGAGGAGGAGGAGGAGGAGGAGGAGGAGGAGGAGGAGGAGGAGGAGGAGGAGGAGGAGGAGGAAGAAGGGCTCACCCACGTCTCTTATAAAGTCTCCTCCCTTTACACACACACTCTTTTCTCTCTCTCTCTCTCTCTCTCTCTCTCTCTCTCTCTCTCTCTCTCTCTCTCTCTCTCTTTTCTACCTCTTCTGACGTTTCAATTTGGCTCCAATTTGTGATCAATTCTCTAGAAATTATTGTTTCGATTCAGATTTTTTCTTCATTTTTCTTATTTTATTTTCCTCTACTTTATCTTCCCCACTTTCCTTCCATTTACACAGTCTCCAGCCGTCACCAGATTAGCAAGTCTCTCGGACCACTTTCTTCTGTGCGCTGCCTAAACCGCTTTGAAAAAAAAAAAAAAAAAAAAATATATATATATATAGTGTTAAATCTTTTCCGCTCTTTCGACTCTGTGCTGTGACCCGTTGTCGTTTTTAATCTCTGATCGAAGTCCCGGTGGTAGTCCAACATGCCAGGCTTCCAATTCTTGCCAAATCACAACTTTTGAGACCAGAAATTGCCATGAAGTAAACAATTTTGAAAAAAGAAAGAGTTTACATTTATTCTGCTCCTGATAACATTATTTTGAATCACGCTCATCTCTTCCTCGTTTTTCTTCCAGTTTGGTGTGCTTTCCCTTTTCTCTTCCTTATCTTTATCCTTTCTGATTCCCCTTCGGTAGTATGCCAGCCCATCGGGACGTGCAGACACTGACGAGCTTGTGATAGCAATTCGCTGGGTGGTTTTGAGAATGCTGAGACGCTGATGGTCACCAGATTAGGAGTGATGAGGTGGCGGTAGTCTGCTGGGATGACCTGCAGATGTGGGGGGACTAATAGGAAGGAGAACAGATTGAGATGCCCGTATTGAAATGGGATGCTAGTGGTGATTTGAAGTTATCTCTTTTTCTTAAGGTATGGTTGGATTGGGTGTTAAAATTGTAAATGAGAATGAATATAAGATAGAATTTGGCGATTCAGTTAGTAGTCTTTTGGGTCAGAAATGATGTCATGATCTTTGTGTCTCTTAGTTTTTTATATACTCATTATAAAAGAAATGTTATCCGGAGCTATACGAGGTGAGCAGGTATTGTTCAGTGGTCGTAAGGTTCAATTTATCGCACACACACACACACACACACACACACACACACACACACACACACACACACACACACACACACACACACACACACACACACACACACACACACACACACGAGAGAGAGAGAGAGAGAGAGAGAGAGAGAGTGGTAGTAGTTTATTGAAAAAATCCCGCATACAAATTCCAGAGATGAATCGTGTAGGTTTGCCCAATCCCCCTCCCGACACCCACACACACACACACACACACACACACACACACACACACACACACACACACACACACACACACACACACACACACACACACACACACACACACACACACACACACAGTAGCAGTACTTTATTGACAAAATCCCACACGGAAATTCAAAAGAGATAAAGAATACTGTGTAGGTTTGCCCAACATTCACCTACGTACACACTTCTCCCCCAGCCCACACCTAATCAGTCCATAAATTAAGAATGAATTGACAGACCAAACACGGCGTTACTTCTTTTTCGCCTCCAAATCCTATCATCATCATCATCATCATCATCATCATCATCATCATCATCATCATCATCATCATCATCATCACCACCACCACCACCACCACCACCACCACCACCACCACTCTCACTTACCTGCTTCTCCCCAAAGAATTAAGAGCGAAAGAACGGGAGGAGAATAGGAAAAACCTGCCTATTTTCAAACACTGACTCGCTGTCACCGCACCATCCACTTAACATTCCCAGCAGGAGGAGGAGGAGGGGAGGGAGAAGCAGTGAGTGCTTTCAGAATTATGAGTTACTAGTCATGTAGCGTATTTGTCTGGATGGAATTGATTAAGTAAACCTTTTCGCGCGTAATGTGGGTGGGTGTTAGTGGTTGAGGTAATGACGGTGTATATGATGACAGCGAGACGTGTGGCGTGCTGTTGGACGGATGGTGGCTGGTGATAAAGGTGATGGTGCCACTTAGTGTGATGAGTGAAGTGCTACAGGAGGAGGAATGGGAGGAGCAGGAGGTGGTGGTGGTGGTGGTGGTGGTGGTTATGGTGGTGAAGATGTTGACAGCATTTGAAGTGGTAGTTATGTATGGAGGGGTAGTTATAGTGCTGGTGAGTTTTAAGATGGGGATGATGATACGCTGGAGGAGAGTGAAGGAGTTACAGAAGTGAGGTAGGGATGAATTGACACGCACACATTAATCACAAACTGTAAAATCTCATTACGTAAAAAAATAAATGCTTGAAATACCGTATAGGTATTGACATAGTTAAACAGTTAAAGAATACGAGAGAACCTCACCAAAAATAGAACGCATCCACATTTACACAAAGAACATTTAGAGTTAATGGAATTCGCCTATATGTTGAAGAGACAAAATAAACAAACAAATAAATGCGAAAAATACTGCAGCATAGTCATACAAACTAAAGCATGCTGGTAGATACAATGAAATACAAAACCATCTAAATGCTACCCAGGCATGATGCCCCACATTCCTGTTACCGATGCTGGGACTATGAACAACTTTTATTTACGTACATCAAAAGTAAACACGCCGCCATACTTCTCATGCACTCTGCAGTTGTTTGTTTAACTTTCAGCGCAGCGATCCGATGCGTGATGCAGTGCGAGGGGGGGGAGGGCATGGGCATGCAGGTGCGAGGGTGACGGGGGATCTGGATAGGACGTGCCCCGAGTCATGGATTAAGGTGTTGTGTTTGCTTTCATGATCTGTGTACTGAGCCAGCCTCACATTTTATCTTTAAACTGGTGCATTACAGCATGCTGGAGAGTTTTGATGTCTGGCGGTGTGTGTCTCTGTTGATGTTATGGTTAGTCAGTTAATCAGTCGGTCATTCAATCAGCATCTGTGGATAATTTTCTGAAGTACAAGGACAGAATATCACTTTAAATATTCATGTCACCAGTTAAAATAACATTCAGTTACGTTTATTTATTTATTTTTTTATACAGACATGTTTGGACATTATTCTTCTCCAGCTGTGTCTTTAATATATATAATTTCAACATTCCGCAATAATATGGTTGAGTAACGATATTAATAATCCCGTTAACACTCAGCTTTAAGTGCACGTAACTTTTGCTAATGAAGCTTTTATTAAAGTGCCAGAGAGAGAGAGAGAGAGAGAGAGAGAGTGAGAGTGAGAGTGAGTTTTCAGGCCAGTAAGTGGGATGAGGTGACAAGCATGTGGACAGACTGCCTCCACAATCACCAGCTTATGGCCCCTCGAGGTCGGACATTATCACGGTTCTATTAAGTCTGGTTAGGCCTAGCAGAAAGTTTACGCGGGCTGAGATGTGATGATGGTGGTGGTGATGATAGTGGTAGTGAAGGCGAGTCTTACGCACATCATTTTCAAGCATTTCAGCGTCTTACCTCGACTGCTTTTAACAAATTTAAGTGGAAATAAGTGACCTTTCAAGGATGTTTTCATGAGTCTAGTCATAGTTTAAGGAGGAATCTGATTCTAATAAGAAAAAAATTCTCATAAGAATTAGATTGATCATCTCTAGTGTTTGGGAATAGTCCTTATAAAGCACTAAAGCGTGTCAAAATACAGACTTAAAATGTAATATGTATTTCATATGATGCGAAGTAAACAAGACTGGTACTTTGGCCTCCTTAACATAGTATGGAGTGAAGTGCCGACGCTCCTATCAAATGAAATGCGGTCAGATATCCTTAACACTCACCCACACTGCTGTTCTTCCCCATCAAACCCACTCCTGAACATATTCCCCTCGAGTTCAGTGTGCTCACCTCAAGGACAGACGAAGAGAGGATAGCCGGTGTTATAGTGGTGCTCAGTGCAGTAACATAATGAGACAAGCTGATTCGTATAGTAGATCGTTCCCGGGCCCAGAATTACTCAATATCTTCCCGCCGATCCGGATGAGGTGTCTCTGACATCTATCAAACAGGAATTTCGTTAACTTTATATTCGAAACTTCATCTCAGTAACTCCCAAAACCTGCTTACCTCTGATCTATTTCGTCCCAAGCCTTGCCGCCTCAACTCTCTCTCTCTCTCTCTCTCTCTCTCTCTCTCTCTCTCTCTCTCTCTCTCTCTCTCTCTCTCTCTCTCTGGCAGCCTTTTCTAGTAGTAGCCGCAGCCGACACACAGCAAAGTGCCCTCCCCTGCCACTCGCTGTCACTCTTGTGTTAATCGAATGAGTTTGAAAAGCGACAGGCGGAGAGTGTCCACCTCGTCAGCCTGTGATTGGATGAGCCTCTTGGAGCTTCTTGTGAGGTTCTTTTCAAGTTCTCACTTTTTGTTTTACTTATATTTTGTATGTTTATTGTATTTTCCATGGTCCACTCCGTTGATGCTTTTCTCGGGTAGTGAGCGGCGTCAAATAAATCTCCTTTGATATCAAGCCGCCGCGCCGGTGTAGTGTAATTCAAACCGCTGGAGCCTCCTGGGGAAGGAGTTGCGGTCCCTCCAAGGCCGTGACAGGCTCATGATATCGGAGCGACACCAACTCCATTGTATGCCCCACAAACAAACCTCTTCCCTCCCTGAGTCTGAGTGTTTAGATACACAAATAAAATCGAGAAGCAATCACATGTGGGGATGGTTTTGCCTTTGTATACCAACCAGTTGCCTCGATCGACCTTTCCGACCACCGTGCCTAGGTGAAGTTATCCACTCCTGAGTCTTGCACGCCACGTCATTCATATTATATGAGTACGGATAGAAAACCCATTTGATATACGAAATAACAGTTCCTGTCAATATATATATATATATATATATATATATATATATATATATATATATATATATATATATATATATATATATATATATATATTTACTTATCCATATACACATAGTTTGTACGATGGTGGTGCGGGAATGAGTGGGTTGATGGCGGCTCGCATCCCCTCTCTATCAGGATTTGTGGTCCCATTAAGAGTTTCACGCCATATCTTTTCAAACACTCCCATCAGGGGAAGAGTGTTTGACAGCAGTGAGCACCGCTTGGCATTCCGGTGATGGCAGACCCTTCATCATGAGTGAAGTTTTCCTCGCCTCACTTCGCTCTCCTTTACACCTCTTCCGCCCCTCAATCCCCAGCGCCCCTCGTTCTCGCCTTGCCAGCGATGCCAGGTATCAGCGTCCCGTCACGCACCACGTTCTCACCCCATTACCATCTGTTTCCTCGCGATACAAGCGAGAACTGCCCTCTTAGGATTCCGGGAGAAAAAAATCGGATAAAAGAGCAAACTGCCATGAGCGGCGCGGAGGTGTGGAGGTGTGCATGGAGTGTGGCGCCGCTGTCCTCGGGCGCATTTATGGTTTACTCTTTAAAGGTGAAAGTCTGTGCTCTGCTGCAGTGTTAGACAGTTTTATGTATTTCAACACTATGTTTGAGGAGATTCAGGGAAAGATAAATAAAACTCCTTACCCATACGCACAGGTTGGGGGTGGCTCCCTGCCCGGCCCGTGACACCTGCCAAACGGGAGGGAGCGGTGAATACTTCATTTTTTTACGGGTTACCTTCGTTTGATGAGAAAGAAGACTAATATTTGTGACACAGCTGGGAGTTGTCACACCTCATCACCACCACCCTTATCTCGGCGGGTGATGCATGACTGGACTAATATTGACTCTGAGCCCGTGCGTCAGTTAACTATTGATGTGACGGTCTTCGCTTGTAGTCACTGTGTGTTACGCTTTAACTGTCTGTGTGCTATGATAGACTGTGCTCTCTGTACGCACCATCATCTTTAACGAACACTTTAATAATTTTTCATTCCGTGTTTTGTGGCGTTATCATACCGCAGCGCCGCCTATCATGATGCTGCATATTGGGGTTCTTTCTATGCCTCCATCATCCGCTAAATGCTGCACCTAGATTTTCCCTGCTTGCACTCCGCGTCATGGTATTTATCTGCACTTACTGCTGAACGAGGTCGAGGACGAGGGGGCGTAAGTAGGCATTAGAGGAGAACGAGGCCAAGTGAGTGTCGATAGGTGAGGGTATGAGGGAGAGCTGTGAGGAGGGTGGTGAGATGTCCGTGGATGGTGAAGGTGTCAGTGAGTGGGGTATGAGGAAGGGGGGAATACTAGTTAAGAATGAGGGATGTTGGTTAGAGGTTTGTTGAGTGAGTGGGAGGCTGGTTGGGGGGGTGGGCTTCTCTTTGGGTGGGTGGTGAAGGTTGCTTGATAAAGGAGAGAACGGTGGGTGTTACGGAGGGAGGAGGTCAGGGATGGTTCGTACAGCTGCACGGGAGGCGAGGCGAGGCAAAACTTAGCTTGTGTAGTGATGAAAATTTGTTTGATGACCTCTTCCTTCTGGTCTTCGTTTTGATTTGTTTTATATGAAGACGTGGTTGCTTCGACTACGTTTGAGTAGGTATGTATGTTGCATTGAATTAGGTTAACTATGTATGTTTGTCCATTTGTTTCTATATATCTATCTATCTATTTATCTACCTATCCATCTATCTATTTATCTGTCTATCTGTCTATTGATCTGTAGAGAAAAAGATCAAGAGTCACTTTTACACCTTAATTTACTTGTCTGTCTTTTTTTCAAGTCTGTCATGTGTCATTTCCCTCTTTCACATTTTTTCTGATTTTTTTTCTCTCCCTTGTCATTCTTTTTTTTTTCTAATTGTTTATTTTCCTTCCTCTGGTTTTCCCTTCTTCCGGTTTCTTCTTTTTGGAAGTTGAGATTTCTATTTCCGTTTCTCTTTGTGCACCCAGTGAAAATTTACCAGCGCATTTGATTTTGGTGCGTAGGAAGCAGGTTTTGATTAACGCTTCCGCTTCCGATTTCCTGTGTCGTGATTTCGTTGCTGCTTCCTGCTTGTGCTAAAATAGATTCTTGTATTTACTCTTTAGATAAACAATAAGTCATCATAACTCTCGACAAGTTTTCTCTCTCAACTTTCTTCGTTACATTTTTTTTATGACGTTTTTTTATGTTGGCTTGCCTTTTTATGTTTTTTTTTACTCTATGTATCTTTCTCTGTCGTCAAATCTAATTGTGCTGCGTCTTCTCTACATTAGAATTATATATAAATGTCATCTCTCTCTCTCTCTCTCTCTCTCTCTCTCTCTCTCTCTCTCTCTCTCTCTCTCTCTCTCTCTCTCTCTCTCTCTCTCTCTCTCAGCCAGTTCTCACCACTCGTCCTCATTTGTCATGATCAACGCTGGTTATCCCTCCCCTCACACCCCCACCCATCAAACACCTCCCCTCCCCTACCCCTCCTTCCATCCATCCATCCCCTCCCTCACCTCCATCTTCCCCCCTTTTTAACCCGTCCCTCCATTACACCTCCGCGCCCTCGCACCCATCGCTGCTGCCCTCCCTCCCTTTCATCACTGTTTTCTTTGCTTTCTCCCCTTCAGTTTAGCGTTGGAGTGCCACTAGGGTTGTCATCGGCCGGCGTCGATTGCCCTGTGTACTGGTGGCCTACATCTACACACAGGGAAAACGCGGCCCTTCCTCTTTGATGGCCTTCTGTATACATGCGTGTTTTGCTTGTGTATAGTTTGAGTTTTGTGCATTGTTGGGGAGGGTTAGAGAGAGAGAGAGAGAGAGAGAGAGAGAGAGAGAGAGAGAGAGAGAGAGAGAGAGAGAGAGAGAAGCAAAGGTACAGGATGAAAGCAAGAGAGGGGGAAAACACAAGTCATGGAAGGTAAAAGCGTTATTGTTATTACTGCTGCTGCTTCTGTTAACGGAACGCAAAGAAACTTGAAGGAAGAACAACCAGCAGCAGATCTCTTGGCCCTTACATCGGTATTTATTTTTTTCCTCTCCAGCTGCACGTTATTCTTAAGCTAAATTTGTGTGTACCTACTTGTAATCTGTGTATAAACTGAGCTCGCTAGTGTCGCAGGGTACTTTGTGCAGTGTGTGTGTGTGTGGGGGTAGGGGGGGGAGAGGACAGGCGGGCAGGTAGCATGCCGTACTTAAGTTGATAAAGAGGGGTTGGGGGTGGGAGGGGAATCAGCGGTCAAGGGAAGGGGGTAGGGTCAAGAGGGAGGGAAGGAAGGGGGTGAGAGTTAAGAGTAGGAGATCTAAAGTGAGCTTCATTAAGTGGGTGAAGGTTGCGTTGCGTTGCGCTATGCAGGTCGTGCCGGCATTGTGCTTTTTTTTTCTTTGTTTTTATAGTGTGATTTAAATAAGTATATGTTATCCAATGCGGTCAGTTTTTTTTTTTTTCTTGAGTTGGTGATTTTATGAATTATTTGAGGTGCGTGTAATGGTTTGTATACCATTATAACTTCCTGCTGTGATAATTGGATTCTCGTCGTTGAGACAACTTTTCATTTCAAAACTTGAATTTTCTCAGCCTTGTTGCAGGGAATACTAACAAAGGAATTTACCTTTTAAGAACAATCGGTATTGAATATCATGGGAAGTAAATACAAATTAAACGATTCTCTTGACAGATAAGGTCAAATTCATTATAGGTGTCAGAATGTTAGAACTGTGTTGTTTTATATATCAAGCAAAAACTATCGTAACAAGTTTATTTAGCACAAAGCAAGGAAGCAAGTGGTGGTGGACTGTGAGGCCGAGGGTGTCCTAAAGACGTGTCGTCGAATAGATTTAACACTGTAGAGAGTCATCATGAGCTCTCAGCGTCAATGAAAAGTGGAAATTAATTCAAATATTCTAATGAAATTTGCTGTTAACAATTTTGATTAACAAGCTTGTGCTGCAGTCACTGGTGTCTAATACCAAGCAATAATAATCATACCCTGTGCCATAGCCAGTCCCGAAGGAAGGAACCCAACACCACAAGTGCCATTAATAGATTAGTTAGAGATGGATGTTATTATTATTATTATTATTATTATTATTATTATTATTATTATTATTATTATTATTATTATTACTACTACTACTACTACTACTACTACTACTACTACTACTACTACTACTACTACTACTACTACTACTAGTACTACTACTACTACTACACTACTAGTATTGTTATCATTATTATTATTATTATTATTATTATTATTATTATTATTATTATTTTCATAATTATTAATTTCATTACTTTTATCATTATACCAGACGTGTATGTTGTGTGTAAGTTGCAACAGTCATGTTCGTCATGTTCAGTACAGGAAGCAATGGTACTTTATAAGATTTCAATCTAAAACAAAATATGATTTTACCGCCTCATGCAGAGAATAATGCTGTCGTGAATGTATTGTAAATAAGTCTGCATTTTCGTTAAGAACATAAGAAATTTAATGAAGGTGCAAGAGGCCGTTAGACCTACCCGTGGCAGTTGCTGTTTGTTCTTTACGTGTTTTATATTCGTAGGTGGTGTCGTAATGTTAGTTGTGGGGCTGTGAAGGAGCAGCACTGGACCACAGGGATCTGGTGCTGCCCATGAGGTTTGTGACTCCAGAGTTTTTGTGTGGCACTGCGCGGCGTGACGTCCGTTTCCGCTTGTTTAGCGGGCAGGAGGTCGAGTGGCTGGCTGGTCTCCACTCTTGGGTTGATCGTCCAGCGTGTCACGCGAGCAACTCACAGCATTACATCCGGCCGGTAATGGTCCCTCGTGGAGCCACTCGTTTCTTGTGGTGGTGGAAGTATTTTTCTGTTGCCATATAATCCCCCGTCCCTCACTGCCCCTCCCTCCTCTTGTCATCCGCCCCTCCTCTGAACCAGCAGCTGCTCTCCCCGTTTTTGCCTGCCGTCCTGCTCTCACGGCCCCCGGGGCTTGCCGTTTCTCATCCTGTAGTGTCACGTTTACAGGGTTGCGTTCACCAAGATAACTCTTAACTCGTTCAATTTCCTCTTGTCGCCTTCATTGCCTTTGCAGTCTCGGATTACCAGTACGCGTTGTCTAAAGATCGTCCTTCACAACTTCAATAGTATATGAGGTGGTAGTAGACTTTATATTTGACATCATTATGCCAGGTGAAAATTTTCATAACTGGCAATTTTGTCAACTCCCTTACGTGTTGTCATTCCCCAAATAGTGACGGCGCCTGCTTATGTCTGGCGCTCCTTGGTGTTTGGTTACGTGCCTCAGTCTCTTTTTCTTTAACTGTTGGTGATGCCAGTGTGTGAGGGGAGCCACCGCTACACCGCCACACACCACATACAGACATTTGGTTCGGAGTCGTGTGGTGACGGTATGCTATGGAAAATGGAGTGTTCAGGTTAATATTACCATAAACTCAAATTATTTCATGCCATGCGGTATATTCCCTTTTATGCCTTTAGGTAAAAGCATGGCTGGAATAAATTTCATGCTCCTGTTTTTGTTTTCATTAGTTCTTGAGGGCGCGAGTCACTAAGGGCCACTCATGAGTCCGGGCATTCGAGTGCTCTAGTGAAATATAGAACGTGGGGTTACTATGCTTATGTAATGCAAGGACACTGAGCGGCGACCCTTTACACGCCTTGCTTCGCTAGTCCTCATCAACAGGCTGGGGCGAGGATGTGATAAAGAATGGGGCGATGTAAGATATGAGAGAGAGAGAGAGAGAGAGAGAGAGAGAGAGAGAGAGAGAGAGAGTTGGTAATGGTGATGTAGGGACCCATTAGAGAGCGAAATGATGACTCGTAGGTTTGGGAGGAATGATCAAGAGGCGTGGTGGAGAGACGTGGGGAAAGCCCTAGGGTATGGGAGCGCAGAAGGGAGAGTTGAAGCAGTGGGGCGCTCTGTTCCTCCATCATGCAGTAATTTGCATCAATGTGAGGAGACATATTGTGTTCTGTGTCGGGTATCTCTTGTGTTGCCTTGTGTTGCGAAGACTATACTTTAGTCTCGTGGTGCTGGTTACAAACGATGATTATTGCACGAAGGTCTGTAATTCAGTAATGCAGTTCGGGCGATACTGTATTAGTCTGCAAAGAAAAACAACAATGTGGAAGGGAGCGAAATTTCTACTGTGTCGTTTAGGCGTCGTGAGTCAGTGCACATGATAGTCTGCGGTTTATTTAGTGTGTCGCTGATGACGTGGATGACTGGGAGGAGTAGTTTGTGGTTGGGGTGATGTGGAGTGTAGGGCGTGACTGGAGGAGCGAGGGTGGGGACGAGGGCGAGGCTTATCAAGGTCGTGGTAGTGGAGGAGGGCGGCTGGCTTTGCGTCCTTGGATGGAGCTGGGTGTTGGAGGCAGGGCGCGGCGGTGCTTGATGAGGAAGAAGGCGCAGGTGGTGGGGTGTTGAAGGAGTGGACCAAAAATTAAGTTTATGTGATGAAGGTGGTGGTGGAATCGAGTGAGATGATTGGAGGGATAGATTAGGAGTGACTCGGAGAAGGTTGCGGTGTGCATTCGTGCTGTGGTGGTGTTTGTGGTGGTGGTGTTAGGGTGATGACGGTAATGATGAAATTTGAAATGGATGTGGGACAATAAAGATAAAGGGTTAGGAAAATATGGATGAAATGTGAAATATTATAACTTTATAGGATAAAAGGTCACACACAGTTGTCCTTCCTCACACACTCTCTCCCATGTCCTCGCCACGCCTTTCTTTCCTCTTCAGATCACTTGCAGCTCTCTTCACTTCTCCTCCATCTGCTGCTACCGTTCTCCCCTCACGCCACATCTTGCCCCTCACTCCTGCTTGCCTTTTTACAGACGTTCAAAAGTCCCTTGCACTAGTGAAAAGGTGTCCTCCTCTGCCACGCATTTAACATTGCCATAACTTCCCAAGCAGTAAAACTTCCCTCTTCTTCGGTATTTGCCGCAGACTACAGCAACATTTTAACTTTTAATTTAATCATTCAAATTGATTAACTTTTAATTAATTTGAATGAGGATGTAAACTAAAGGAATAATGGGCAGCCCTCCAGACTCCATCCTTTCTTTTCAATCGCAAATTGCAAGAAAAATAGGCTAATATTTTCTCGCTTGCCCGATTGTGATTAATGCCCCAAGGATCGCTTCGCATCGGCACTCATGAGGGCGATGAAAGACTGGTGCTTGTGCAAGTTCTTTTGAGCGATGTGAGCTGCGTTACTGACTCATTAGAGAGAGAGAGAGAGAGAGAGAGAGAGAGAGAGAGAGAGAGAGAGAGAGAGCAGGCATGTCATAAGTAAACCAAAACAAATAGACAAGCAATTCTACAAACAAGTTTAGAAGCATGTTTGCATGACAGTTAGCGTGAGAATATCATGCGTAACAGTTAATGAGTCGCATCTGATAGTGCGCAAATTTATTCTGAAGTGTGAGAAGAGCGAGGAGGAAGAAGCTAGAAATCAAATAGGTACAATCATGTGCTATATATAACTGCACTGTTTATCTTCTAATACATTAGGCATATTGTGGTGTCTTCGTTAGCTGCCACATTCTGGATCTTCGACAAACGAAATGCGCAATGTTCATTTTGATTCTTACAGAGATGGAATACCACAGCCAGCAATACTAGGAACCTTCACCCTTTTAATGTCAGGGGAAAAGATTGGACCGGAGAGAGAGACAGAGGAAGTTTTAGATGAGATGAGGAGATGGGTGGGTAGGGTGCCCCGGGGGGTAGAAAAGGGAAGAGGGAAAGGAAGGGCGAGGAAGAGAAGGGCGACTGACAACAACGAGTGTGTTGACGGATGCTCGGGATGTAAAGCCAAACCCTGAATCCTGCTCAACAAAAAACGTTTAAAGCTTTACTTTCAGCGGCGGGTGAATCAACTCTGTATCGCAGCGCCTGGCGGGTGGAGTGTTGTCTGGGTTTTTCTGTTAGTGTTATGTCTGTCAATCTCGCGCGTTCGTCTCCCCTCACAAGCCTCGCCTCATGCAGCTGCTACTTGTCTGCAACTCTGCTTTGTCCTCCCTGCAGCTGCGGTGTCGTCCCTTTCGTGTGCGCCGCGGCTACCATTCCTTGCGCTATAGGAGGGATATGCTGTTTGTATCATTGGCTGAACTTTTCGAAATGTTGGAAGGGATGAATCTTTCTTAGGTTAAACTTCCTCAACTTGTGAATTACTCACGCCGCTCAGGGATTTATCTTAAGGATGAATAAGTTTCTGTGAGAAGTACAAAGTTTGGTGGGAAGTTAGCCGATGCAGTCCCCAGATCACGGCGTAACTCCTGCAGCATCTTTTTAAACCGATTGAAGCTAATAATGCGAAGTTTGAGGCTAAATTTATCACGAGGCGGGGTGTAATTCACAGACATTATTCAAGGCTGCCATGTGTTGCCTGAGTTAGCCGCAGCAGAAAGTCACTGCATGGACTCTTGGTGCGTCTGTAAACAATTTGCGTTTATTTAGGTGCTTATTGGTGTACGTTTCATTTTTTATCTTCTTTGTTGATCTCTTTGTTATTTTAGGTGTGCGTAAATTTTGTATATTTTTTTAAATTTTCCCCAGTGTGCTGATGAAAAATCTGAGAACACTGGCTAGATTATATATCAAATAGAATGTAGGCTCAGTAAAGATTAAATGTAGTGAGCAGGAGCACCACACTTTTACCTTATTTACGATGCATTAAATTGTCGGGGGAGGAAATGCAATAAACGCAGGAACACGGCACATCAGATCAGCTGGGATGGGGTGCTGAGTGCCTGGCGAGGCGCGACGAGCACTTCCCCCGCCCTTTTACAGTGCTACCCGACATTTTGTTTGCGTTCTTTTCCTCTCTCTCTCTCTCTCTCTCTCTCTCTCTCTCTCTCTCTCTCGTCCGTTCATTTCCTCTTTTTATTGTTTGTCACCCGTCATGTCACTTTGTCACGCCTTATCCTCTCGTGTCTCATCGTCCCAGTGTTGTCAGGCGGTGGAACATCCATCAGCAACCCATGACCGTCTCCCGCGCCCTCCATGCTCTGCGGCTCACTGTGTACTTAGGCGATAGAATGAACTTGGGGCTCTCTCTCTCTATTTGTACTTTACTCGTCCTGTCTTTGCCTCCCACAGTTCTCGCCACTCGTCTCTCTGTCACGCATTCCTGCTCTTCACAAATGCACGGTCGTCTTGTTTACTCATCACATGAAACTATCACGCCCAGTTTTATGGGGTTACGCAGATCAGTTACGTGTTTTATATGTGCACAAAGTTGCTTGGCATGCACACGTGTTATGCATGTTGTATTTCTTACTCTTATCGCCATGATACTGCCACAGTACTTGACGAACAATACGTTCAGTAGATCAAGTGTGAACGCCCCCCCCCCTCGTCTCTCTCTCTCTCTCTCTCTCTCTCTCTCTCTCACACACACACACACGCACACACACACGCACACACACACACACACACAGCTCCCATTGACCCTGCACAGGCAGCCGTTGTAATGTTGAGTAATCTTTTATATTTATGATATTTTATTTCATCTATTTATTTATTTTTTTTTTGCGGACAGGGGAGGGAGGTGGAGGGGCAGTATGGTTTTGCAGTATACCATATACATGCAGGCATGCAAGCTGAAATCCTTTTGTGGAGTATAGCATGTCTGGTAAAGAGAAAGTAATGTTGAGCGAAGTCATAAGCCTGAGGAGCATGTCGCGGTACTGATGTAGAGTTTATAGGTGTCGGTGAGTAGAAGGACTGAGAATGGAGGGCAGAGCGTCCTGCATGTGGTGTACATTGGGTGAGCTGGGCTGGCCTCGACCCTGGCTGGGGGAAAACGGCTTCTCATCTCACGGAGCATCCAAGGTTAATATGAGAGCAAAATCCTCGGCGTTGTGCACTAGCGTCTTTGCAGTGTTGCCACATGATGTGCGTGCCGTGAAAGCTAAAGTATTTTTACCGTTGGCATGGTTCTCGTGACCGGGTGAGCGGCAACAGTGTGTTACGCCCACTGCCGCTGGCGGGAGGTAGGCAACCCGCGTCTCTCCGCTCACTGACACCTGACCTACGCCATCTGGAGACCACGAGGGTGGCTGGGCGGCGCACACTGTAGTGGTGATGATTGAACGAAGATGGTTCCGTAACTCACACTTTAAATAACATTGTTAGAAAATTCGGTAAGTCCAGGTAATGGTGGCTACCGCTGCCCGTGTCTAGGACAGCTTTGTGGGCGCCGCCCGCTCATGCCTCACCTGGCCCGGTGCACAGCGGCTGGGGGTGGTAAGGTGACCAGCATGAGTAGCGGCTGATGACTGCTGCTGCTGCCTCTTCTGCCTGTATATTGCTTCTTAATGATGCAGATTAAGGCTTTTTATTTTGTATTTTGCCTGCATTACCTTATCGGCTGTCGAAAGAAGACATTTGTATAAGAAAACTGTCAGTACGTATGCATCATCTATAGATAAATAGGAAGCAGGGCTGTCAGGCTGTTTCTGTCACCTCGGGACACTCACACGCTGCTCGCTGAGTTGTATCTAGCATGCTTGACGAGTCTGTTGGAAACAAATTAATTTAATGAAAACAAATGTGTATGGGGAGAAGCCCCAGCACTGGTGTAACAAAGTCAGATAAAAGAAGATACAAAAGAACCATAAATGAAAAGCAGACATTGTCTGGGAAAGAGAACAAGGGAGGAGTAAACTACTCAGAAGCTTTGGTTCTCCTCGGGGCGACACAGGCGACTGCCACCTTCTCAGCAGCCCGGGGCAGCTAAGGCAGCGTGGGGGAAACCGTCCTGCTGCTCACCTGCTTCTCCCCGCGGCGCTTTAGGATGGGAGTGGCGGACGGGCAATAAGCGAGTATGCATTTCTTTATATATGCCTGTAGTTTCGTTCCTTCTTTATTTTTCCCTCCACAGCGTGGTTAATGAGATTAGTTATATTTTTCAACTTGCTGAGCCATCTACAAATAAAGAAAAATTTTCTTAATATTGGTTTTAAGTATTTTTATTAAATTATCTCGCAAAGGAGAGTTCGTTGTAAGATTAGAATGGATTTCCCTCTCATTTGAATTTCTTTCTTTGATGCGAGTCGAAGCAGCTAATTAATGACGTTTTCTCTAATTTCCCAGATCGGGCGAGGCGGCTCCACACAATCGGTAAGTACTCGCGTCTGTCTGCTTGTCCGTCTGTGTCTGTGTAAATAAAAAATACAATCACTATTTTTGTTAACCGTGTTATTTCGTGAGAAGCCTCGTGTCATGTTACTGCCCTGTTATGGGAAATATGACAAATGGAGGTGATCAATGCAGCCTGGGACACGTCACCACAGCTGTGCTTTCCTCTGTGTGCTTGTAGTCTGCCAAGTACTGGGCATGACTGGTTTGCGTTGCTGTGAAGGACAGGGTCATTTCTTGCTCTTGTGAACCTGATGTGCTCAGTAGGACATAAGCCTTAAGGAACTGCAGAAGTTGTTTAATTAAAGAAATTTATATGAACTTGGAAAGGGATGAGTTGGCGAGTAGCTGCGCCGTGTGTGAACAAAGAAACAGGAGCTGCTCGGGGCCACCCACGCAAGGCATCACGGATGAAAATAACCCCGGAGCGTCGTGGTCACCTGACGTACCGCCGCTTACATCTCACCTTACTCGCCTGCCTACCTTTATATGTTAAGACTTATGGTCCTAGTGGCCTATATGGCCATGCTTCACCCACCTTGTTGGCGTGTGCAGCGGTGCCACTTGAGGGGTGTGGGTGTGGCGATCAAGGAGCCACTGCACCGTTGGCAGATGGTGCTGCCTGACGCCACGAACGAAAAGGTAAACTGATTTCACCAGTGCATCAAAACTTTCCTCAGAAGTGGAATAGCTGGTGCCAATGATATGTTTAACTTTTAGTGTCAATCTTAGTAAGCTTGTGATTAATTAAACAATTAATTGCTTGATGTTTTATATTACTGGATCAGTAACGAAAGGTGTTACTTTTTCGGCTGGCGTCACATAGAAAAACTGTACGGGGAGAGAGAGAGTGTCACCACGGGAAAACCCACCAACTCAGGAAAGTGAGCGCGGAGAGTAGGTAGTTATAGCAATGTTTACAAGCATTAGGTCAGCCGAGCCAAGGAAGTTCAATATTTCTTTGATAAGCCGAAAGCAACTGCACTGAAAAAGAAAATAAATTTAGAGAAGGAAATTTGTTGTAAGTTCACATAAACTTGAATCGTAGGCCTGCAATAATAAGCATTTACTTTATTTACGTAAAGTGCTACCAAGGAAACTGCCTTTATTCACAATATCCACGACGAAGTATTACAGTAAGATTTTAGAGCTAACAGAACATACGTCGACTTTTAGAAATGTTTTGATAAGTTTAAACGTAATGCGTAAGGAAAATCGTGTTTTTTTCCCCCCCTATAAATCCTAGGAATGTTCAGATAATTTTTCGCGTCTTATATTTTCAATAGTTCCTTTGTTTTCTTTGAGCTGTAATTCGATTAGTCTGGCAAGAGATAAATAAGAGCAGTTGTAGTCAGCGATCACAAGATAATAACAGTAATGCCACTGAAGCAAGTCTGGCTTATTACCCGATACCGGAGAGTGCGTGACAAGTCATGAAGGAGAGGGAGACCATAAGGAGTGAGGTCCCGCGTCTTGCTTGGTTTTGGTAGCCGGGGAGTAAGGCAGGCGTAGCTCAAGATTCTCAAAGCCTCTGTCGACATGCAAGGCTTTGGTGCTCTTCTCACTGTCAACTTCTGGAAGCACCAAGGCTCTCGCTGTCTAGTGGTGCTCCTCGCCGCCTCACGCTATGCATCCCAACACTATCTTCTATCTGGCCCCAACTGTTGCCTACATTTTATTTCTCCCTCTTGGCAGTTGCTCCCTTGCTCCTACTATAAAGTCCGTGCGTTGCCCTTGCCTTCCTGCTCTTTACGCTCCCTTACGCTACCCTTTGCTACTCCACAGTTTATCTCCGCGTCAGTCCTACAGCCAGTCTCAGCCAGGCGTGTAGTATAAGTGATGGACGAAAGGAAACACAATTATGCTTGTTTTAAAGGGATCAATTTAAGTTTTATTAGCTTCAAGCGAATTTTAAGTGCTGTTCATTTAAGATTTAATTTAAGCATTTAGGTTCAGGCCGGGGTGTAATTTTTCGGTAAAGCTGTGATGAATAATAATTGTTGCACCATCAGAGTGACGGACGTGGATTTTACGTCCCCATTGTGAAGGAAAAGAAAGAGGTAATGTGCGTTATTTTCTCGCTTTTCGAGGAAATCAAGAATTCTTTAGCACAATGGGCACTGTAGACTGGGAGTGGGAGTGGTTTTTGACGTTTCTTTTCTCCGCCTCCCTCCTACACACACACACACACACACACACACACACACACACACACACACACACACACACACACACACACACACACACACACACACACACACACACACACACACACACACACAAGGCTCTACCTGGTGAATAATTACAGGTACGATTCCCCGAGCAGCAAGGCTGAGGCATATTAATTGTTTGAGGGAGTTGCAAGGCAGGAACTTTGTCTTTTCTTGGCCAAGGCGGAGGGAAGGACGAGTGAGAGTGATGCTGGAGCTGGGAGGAGGAGGGAAGGGGAGGCAGACAGGTTGTGGAGGGAAGTTTGGAGGCGTAGAATGAAGCAAGAGTAAGCTTGGGTTAAGAAAAATGTGGTGAGGACGCTGGAAGTTCATGTGGAGAAGTTTACGGTGTGAGGGCCGCGGAATAAAGTTAGCTGAAGAAGTAGTGAGAGACTCTGAGGAGGGGATTCAGTGATGAGGAGCGTAATATGGAGGAACAATGGCAGGAAGAGATAGAAGGGGAAATAAAAATAGAAGAGAAGGAAGAAGTATGCAAGTCCTCGATATTTTGCTGATTTTATTTGATTTTTGTATGTTTTTATTTTTGACAATTCGTATATATATAAATGTTTCATAAGTCATCTTTGTCTATTCATTCCTTTTGCCTTTGTCTTTCTTTTGTCTGTGTCTCTGTCCGGCCGTAATGCAGGTTTGTTTGTTTTCTTAATGCTTTATTTCTTTTTAGTCTGGAATCTCTCTTTTCTGCTTTTACCCACGTCTCTCTCTCTCTCTCTCTCTCTCTCTCTCTCTCTCTCTCTCTCTCTCTCTCTCTCTCTCTCTCTCTCTCTCAGACCTGCGATTTAGGTGGGTAGAACAAACAACGCCTACCCTCGCACTGTGTTTTCATTTTACCAGCTGTTAGATCCTTCCATTTTTTTTCCCCTCCTCGCTCACTTCTCTCGTTACCTACCGCATCTTCCTTACCTTTCCTCTCGCCTATCTTTCCTCACTTATCATTTAGCTCCTGTCCTTTCCTTCATCTCCCTTACTCATTTTCCCTCTCCTCTGATTCTCTTCCCCTTTCGTTGCTCTTCAGTGGTAAAGTCTGCAACAAGGGTAAGTTTTAATTGCTGGTGACCATTGGTGATCGCTTTACGACCGACCTGCACAACCCCGTAGAATCCTGAGAGGCCTGAGGGAGTATCGGGGGTTTGGCACCTTGGGAGATACTCTCACTACGTGCACCTTGGCGAGTCTTAACTGTTGTCTAAGTTTGTGGATGGCGATCGATATATTTTCGTCTTTGTGGCCGAACAGATAGGAAATTTGTTGATTTTTTTTTTGTCATTGGTTTTGTAGGATTGCTTTAGCTTTTAGGGTTGCTTTTGTCATTGCGCATAGACGTATAGCTTATAAGGGAAAACCGACTTAGTTTTTCCTGTTCGTGGATCAATAAACTCGATATTCCTTATTGTGTGGATGAAACGCTTTCATATAACTTCAGTCTCAGCAAATGCCTCCCACAGGTTTTTCCACACCGAAAATTTCACCAAAAAAGAAATTTCATTACCATAAGTTTCCTGAATCTAACCTTACATAACCCTATCTTATCATTGGGAAATGGGATAGGCGGTAGAAATCTTGTAAACTAAATACTTCGTTGGTAAAATTCCCTGCCATAAGGATCATAACGTGACTGCCGGATAGTAGAATATAATAAATAAACCTTAAAATTGGCGCTAGTGGTTGTGTCAGGAAGCAGCTGCATGGGGCGGCTGTGTAGGGTAACCGGAGTGCCTCGCTCTCTCTCGAAACATTCTTATGGCGCTTATAACTTCCCCCGCAGCCGTGGTACTTGTAGGGCGCGTCTTCGGTGCGGGAAGGGCACAGAAGGAAGCTTGGAGAGTGGATAGGCGGGAAGCAGCGGGGAATCGAGGAGAGATGGGTTAGGTTTCTCGCTCAAGGTAATGGAAGAGGCAGCCAGTCAGCTCCGGGAGGCTGCGGGAAGGTGGAGAATTTGCTGTAATATTCAAGGTTCCTTTCTTTTAAGCTATTCCTAGATACTATATTCTACTACTACTACTACTACTACTACTACTACTACTACTACTACTACTACTACTACTACTACTACTACTACTACTACTGCTGCTGCTGCTGCTGCTGCTGCTGTCAAATCTGAAAGTACGAGAGAAGACACATTGCAGCGTACTATTAAGGCGAATAAAACTGAGTGGCTTTGTGGGCCGTTAAGTGAGAGTGCGTGCCTGGGATGATGGCGGTGAGAGGGGCCCCGCCAGACATGTAGGGAAGAGGGAGAGCAGGAGGGCAGGAACCAGGCAAGGAGGGACGAAACATTAACTAAGGAGGGGAAGACGGCGAGGCTGGGATGGAGAGAGAGAGAGAGAGAGAGAGAGAGAGAGAGAGAGACGAACAAGAAAAACAAGGGAGAAAATGGAGCGTGTTGCGGCGATGTGGTGGCGGAGGTTGTTGATAAAAAATAATGGATGATGGAACGTAGGCAGGAAGAAGAAATAAGCGAGGATGATGACGAGGAGGTAGAGGATAATGCAAGAACATGACAGACATCCCACTTCCCTTTCTCCTCCCGCAATTCTTCCCCTATCTCTAACCTCCTCCCTCATCGCTGCTGTTCTTTTTCTTTTTTTATTCTTTATTTTTTTCGAGCGGTGACTTGCACAGCACACATGGACAGTCACTCAGCAACGGCGGCTTCTATTGTGCTCTTGACCCAGAGGCGCCGTGTGCAGTGAACCAAATGTTTGATGTAGAAAGGGAATGTCCGCTGGAGAGAGAGAAGGAACAGTCAAAAGCGAAGATAAGTGCTAGCACCTGTGGGAGGACTGCAAAAGAAGTAAAGGTTTAAAGGTATTGCTGATAATGGAAAATAAAGCCATGTTAGAATTGCGAGTTCGGAAACTACTCTGTATTATAACTGATTGAAGAAGTAAAGGAAGATCATGGATACTGTCAATATCAAGAGAGAGAGAAAAAAGAAGAGGTATTTTGATTGCCAGTGCAGACAGTGATGTTCTGAGTTGACTTAGGCAGAGAGATCTTCAAATTGTGCTTGTGAGAAAAGTGCGTGACGAACAAAAGTAAAAGATAAGGTAATGAACAGTGTCAGAAAGAAGAAAGAAGGAGGCTTTATGATTGTCAGCATAGAGAGAGATGTTCTAAGTGGATTTAATAAGGAGAGACCTTTAACGTCGCGCTTGTAGGAGAAGTGGGGGAAGGTACTGTGACTGTGGCCAATGAAGAACTAAATAAAAGTCACAGTGGAGTTTTAATAGTAGAAAAAGTAATATACATCACGGACATCAATAGAAAAAAATGCATACTATGGGTAATATATCTTGAATATTGCACTGACAAATAAGTACTGATTAAGGAAATGTCTCAGTATCAGTATAGTAGTAAAAATTAAGAAAAAGCAAGCCATTAACGCAGGTAGTGCAGACTTTTTGAATTCTGAGTGGGAATGACTAAGAAAAAGGAGCCTTGACACGTGTACTTGTGGGAAAATACTAATAACAGAAGAAGAAAAAATAGTAACATCAGTGAAAGTTCCTGGGAGAGTGCCATTGTGAAGAAGAAAATGGTAGGGAGTGTATGATGAGAGAGAGAGAGAGAGAGAGAGAGAGAGAGAGAGAGAGAGAGAGAGAGAGAGAGAGAGAGAGAGAGAGAGAGAGAGAGAATATATGTGTGGGAAGGAGAGACAGTGGGTGATTTTAGTGGATATTGTGTGAGAAAAAGAGAGAAAAAGTTGAGTGCATGATAGGAAGGTGAAGAGAAAACGAAGGGTGAGAGAAGCTAGTCAAAGTCACGTAGTAGCCTTGATTTAGTAGTAGTAGTAATAGTAGTAGTAGTAGTAGTAGTAGTAGTAGTAGTAGTAGTAGTAGTTTACCACCTATGTGACCAACAAGAAGTGAGTGATTTCTCCCTCCCGACCCTTGTTTCCCTCGGCTAATGGTGTTTTTGTAACCTCTGGGTCGGCCGGAGATGAGATCAGGCAGTGTAGTGGCTGGGGAGTCTCCACGGAACGTATTGCCCCACGTGACGGTGACGGAGGGCTTGGAGGGGCGCAGGACGGACGAGAAAGAGGGAGAGGGTGAAGAAGGATGGGAGAGGTGACGGTGGAGGATGGGAAGCTTAGGGTACAGAGTAAATAAAAAAAAGTCAGTAAATTTTAGGGAAAGAAAGGACTAACGTGTGTGTGTGTGTGTGTGTGTGTGTGTGTGTGTGTGTGTATGTATATGAGAGAGAGAGAGAGAGAGAGAGAGAGAGAGAGAGAGAGAGAGAGAGAGAGAGAGAGAGAGAGATAAGCACCCCGAACCCCGAACAAACAGATAAACTGAGGAAACAAATACGGTTACAGACAATAAGTTTACACACGAGCCTATTTTTATTCTTTCTGGACACCCGAGGAACGCGGTGAGGAAATCCCGAAGATGTGTGTTTCTTTCGGGCATTTCTCGGCCTTTCTTTCTCGGCGGCCGCGTCTCGTGTTCATTAGGGTGAGTGGTGTGTGTCCTGCCCTTGTACGTGTGTGTGTGTGTGTGTGTGTGTGTGGGACGCAAGCTGCTCTAGTCTTCTGGTCTCCTTTTTCTCTCTCCTGTCCTCGCCGCGACTCCCACATTCACTCACTTGTTGTCCGGCCATTTGCTGTTTTCTATGCGATATGATATTTTCTGGCCGGTTCGTTTTCTTTATTGTCTCTTTTTTATTTTCTTTTGTTGGGGGAATGGAAAGTTTGGTTGTTTGCGAGGCGTCTTTTTTCGTTGTTTTTGTTATATTTTGTTGTGTTTGTTTCACTCCACCTTGATTTTTCAGTGAAGTTATATTTTTATTTTCTTGAAGTGTTAATGTTTGTCTGTCTGAAGGATTCGTATCTTAGTGTTTGTTATATATAGATTTTTTTTTTTTTCGTTTTTGTCACTGCTATATATTCACGTAACGATAATTGATCGTCACTTTTCACCTTGTTTAATAGTATGTTCTATTTGAACGTTCATTTTCTTTCATTAGTGATATCATAATTGAGATGACGTTTTTCACACACACACACACACACACACACACACACACACACACACACACACACACACACACACACACACACACACACACACACACACTAATATCTTCTCAAACTTTTCCCACGTATTCTCCGCTTCCCATGCTCCATCAAGACTTCCATCAACGACAGTACATAGTAGATTCATTTAGGTAAATATTTGTCATTTGCACATGTTCAATGGTAAATATTTACTTGTGTGTGTATAGGAGAAAGGGAGGAGATTGAAGGAGGCCGGGAAGGACTTGGAGGCGTGAAGTAAAGAGGGAGAGAGAGTGAAAAGGGATTTGAGGGAGTAATTTTTCCATAAAATGCTATATGTACACTTCTTAAGACTTATTTCCTTACGGAAGTTTAATTAATAGTGTACTTTGCAATATGGATTAAATTCTTACGAGTAGGTTTTAATGTGAGTTAATTAGGATATTAAGCTGTAGTTCTGAATTTACTTTTTGAATTAAGCAGTAGATTTAGCCTTTTGGATTTCTCGTAAACTTAGATTCTCTCTGTATATTTTTTCTTTGACTTTTACCTGCGAAATTTTACCTTTGAGTTATAACTTGAAATTTTTACTCTCAGATCTTTTAGCTTTGGTTCTGTTCTTGGTTTTTAGCGTTTGATTTCAGCCTTTGGGTCTTATCCAGACTTTATATATATATATTAAAACGAAACTGTTGCTTTATAGATATATTCGTAACATTTTTGTATTACCATTCCATTCCCTTAATCTCTTGAGTATCATGATGGGTTTCCATATTCATTCTGCGTACTATTTGCTGATTTTATACTGCTTCAGAAACTTAGGTGGGGATAAGTAAAATAGTGAAGACTGGCCATTAACCTTCTGACTTCCATAGACCCTTCCTAATATTGATAAAAATGGTGTATTCGTGCATAAATCTTTAAGTAAAAATGTGTCCCAGTATTGAATGGGTTAAAAGTGTAGGACCTGAGCTGACTGCAAACAATGAATTGTACTTATTTTTCTTTTCAGCCACTTGTCAGTATTAAGACTCGAACATTGTACCGGGCTGTTCTTTACACACCTCTGCCTCTCTAACAGATTGACGTGAATGCTCAATGAAGGGGCAAAAAAAAAAAAAAAATAGTGGAGAGAGATTGAACACACACACACACACACACACACACACACACACACACACACACACACACACACACACACACACACACACACACACACACACACACAGGAGGCTGAAAAAAGGGATCGTTTGGACTAAAACGTATACGCTCATGAGCTTTTAGTAAATGGCTTTTACCTGCGTCATATTATCCTCCTCCTCCTCCTCCTCCTCCTCCTCCTCCTCCGGCTTTCTCTTTCGCTTGCTTCTATTGCCTGTTCGTCTCATTTCCGTTTCTATTTCCTTTTTTATTCTCTTGGTCTTCACTATTTTGCTCTGCCATTTATTTTTTACTGTCCTCCTATTTTCCTCCTCCTCCTCCTCCTCCTCCTCCTCCTCCTCCTCCTCCTCCTCCTCCTCCTCCTCCTCCTCCTTCTCCCTTCCTCTTTATTTACCTCTCGTGACTCTTCGTCATCCTGGTTGCCATTATATACATTCCTCATTTTCAGCTTCCTCGGAAAAGAAAATGTTCAGTCTCGATGTATTATTAATTCCCACACTGCACCATTTCATTTCGTACTTTGGAGATCCCGATTAGCTTCATTGTATCCTTGGGTTCCACTGCATCGTATCTTTCGCTCAGCCTGTCACACTTAGATGCAAAACACTCGCGCACGTCAACGCTATGGCCGAATAAATATAATACCCCACTGTGATTAGTGTGTGAGACGGGAGCTTTAGTGCCTGGGAAGGAAGGTGGAGGGCCAGAGGAGGGAGGGAGGGTAGGAGAGGAGGAAGAGGATGTATTTGCGAGTCTGCCCCGGAAGTCCCCAGCGCAAGAGAGCTCTCCCAGCCGACAGAGGACAGCCTCCATTCCTTACAACAGTATTTATTTATCGTCCATAATTTAGGTGCTGGGAACGCAGTCACACACACACTCCAGCCTCTGCACCTGAGCCGTTTGGTCAACACGGTGCAGGATGTGTGTCTTGGGGGGCTTTGGGTTTGGGGGTGATAGAGGCAAGCAGCACGAGGACCCAACCTTCAGGAGCTTCATGTGGTGGGGCTGGTCTCCATAAGCGCCTCATGTCCTGATCCGCGGCTCGGTGAGTCTCCCAGCGGACGGACAAAGTGGCCGCCGAGGAGGATCGTGGGTTGTCAAGACTTCTCAGCGTCACTTCAGGGTCTCTTTGGAGTGACAGTGCGTCTCCCTTGCCTGTCTTCTTAGCCTCTTTCATGGTCACAGCGGCTTGTGGTGTTAGGTGGCTTTCTCTCTCTCTCTCTCTCTCTCTCTCTCTCTCTCTCTCTCTCTCTCTCTCTCTCTCTCTCTCTCTGTCGTAAATGTTGATTAAGGAATGTTTGTCTGCTTGCCTGTCTCTGTGTCTGTTGGCCGCTCTGGTGCTTTTGCCGTTATTATTCATATTTATTCAACTTTATTAGTCGCGCCAATCTATATGCTAATGGCGTTCAGATTTGTTTGCGCGCGTCTTGACGGGGGCGCGGCAGGGAAGTTCTGATAACAACATGGAGATGGAGATGAACCCTTGCTACATTCCCTTCCTTTGCATCCCTCAGTCATGGCGTCTTCTTCATTCATTCATCCCTTAGCGCCAGCCAGTCTGTCTGTCTTGTTAGTTTGACTTTATGCTTCGTTTCAACTTTATTTTTCTTTCTTTCTTTGTGTTAACTTCATCCCTCTCGTGCCTTTCCTTGATTTTTTTCCCACTTTTCCTGATTTTTTCTTTCTGTTGTCACTTTGTTGTCTTTTTGCTCATCTCCTCCTCCTCCTCCTCCTCCTCCTCCTCCTCCTCCTGGTTGCGTGTTCCACCTTCGGGCATCATTGTGATTTGATTGGGTGCGGTCATGACTTTTTTTTTTTTTTTTTCATTATTTACTTTTTTCTTGTTTTAAAGTTAATTGAATATTCAACTGATTCACTTGTATTTTAAGTCTATTCGTAATAGATGCCTATGAATACTGGAATGTTTCATATTTGAGTGTAATCTCTCTCTCTCTCTCTCTCTCTCTCTCTCTCTCTCTCTCTCTCTCTCTCTCTCTCTCTCTCTCTCTCTCTCTCTCTCTCTCTCTCTCTCTCTCTACTAACACACATTTTCTATTTTTTTCGTTCCTGTCTGCCTACAGTTTCAGAATTCCTCCGTGTCTCCTGCATTCTCCTTCCCTTTCTCTTCCTTTTCTCTCCACCTTACCACCTGACATATATACTTTCTTATACCCCCTCCAAGCCTGCCTGCCTGCCTCCCTCTCTCTCTCTCTCTCTCTCTCTCTCTCTCTCTCTCTCTCTCTCTCTCTCTCTCTCTCTCTCTCTCTCTCTCTCCATGACTTTCTTGTGCATTTTTTTTGTATCGTATTTACTATTATTATCATTCTCCACTATTTTTTTTTCTTATGTTTTCATCTCATTTTCTCGTGTTGCATTACAGAGCATATCCGTGTCGCGAGTTAGAGATGAAACATGTATGCATATTTTGTGTTTCTTTTTGCCTGTTTTCTCACTTTTCTCTCTCTCTCTCTCTCTCTCTCTCTCTCTCTCTCTCTCTCTCTCTCTCTCTCTGGAAAACAAACCTCTTGAGCCGATTTGTTGGGTCAGTTACACACGACACACGATGGGGGACGCTCGTGTCATGTTGCGTTCTCCCAACCAAACAATTGCCATACCTGGGCTCTATTTGAAGTAGGGTAACCTGGGTCTCATAGGTAGTAGGGTTTGTCTATCCAAGGACCTGGGGGGAAAATTGACACGCTTGGTAGTACTTGTGGTGGCGGTGGCGATGGTGGTGGTGGTGGTATTAGTGGTGGTAATGTTGGTATCGTTCATGTACGGATGGTGCAGTGGGTTTGTGCTGCGTGTTTGTTGATGGTTATGTTAGATTGTTTATTGTTGGTGCCGTGATTGTTGTTGTTGTGGTGGTGGTGGTAGTGGTGGTGGTGGTGGTGGTATTGGTGTTCGTGTTGGTACGGGAGATATATTTGTTTGTCTAGTTTGATTGAAGGTTTAATATTAGCGGTGATGTTTATTGGGGAATGGGGAGGAGAGGATGGTATAGATAAGCCAGTTTGAAGTTATACGTATATATATATATATGTATTTTACTTTATTATGAAAGGTCTTATCTATATAGACTCTTTTGAACCGTGTAATTAGTGCAGATCATAGGAATGTGTTCAAGGCAGTAAGAGTTTAACCGAGCTATGATGTTTAGGGCAGGAGTGTAATTAAAGCAGCAGGTGTTCTCTTTGATCATCCTTTTTATTTTTTTGCTTTGGTTTTGACCCTTATATATTGCATACTGTTGTAATTAAGGGCACAGATAGTGTCTCCTTGCTTAATACCTTCACACTTTGTCTTTACAAGTAGATTACGTTTACCTTCTATTTTTTTTTTACCTTGTGCGGATATTGACCTCATATTGCACACTTTCTGCAATTAAGAATAGAAACAGCCACTGCCTTCTTGATTCGTTCTGTTCAATATCTCTGCTGGACTCCCTCTTCCTCTCACCAAACATATTGCTCTCATCTACCAGAACGTGCACTCGGATTTGGTTGAGTCCTTTTAATTATTTCCTCTTTCTCTTACCAAGCGTTTTTCTTCTCTTTTTTTACTTCGTCTTTACTGGTTATTGTTTTACCCAGTTATTTCTTTTATGGTTTGGGTATTTTATTTATTTATTTAGTTGATCTTTTTTTTTTTTTATCTCGGTTCTTAATTAACTTGTCTGGTCATCTTGGAAGTGAGGATGATCCTTCACTCGCTCACCGAAGCAAATTGGTGCCGAGGGAACGTTGCCAGCGGATCCTAATAACAGTAATTGGTCCTTGGGCGTTGTAAATCGTAACTACCAATCCTGTGATGTCGTTGAGCCGAGAGCGTGTGGCAATCAGCTTGTCTCGTCCCGTCCCTCCTCACAGCCTCCATGTCCACCGCAGCTGTGGGAATTACGACCCTTTGAGGCTCAGATAGTGCCTTTGTCCTCCTCTTGAGTCTCCTCCTTGTATACGAGGGTCTCGGTTATCACTCCCAGTTGTCTGCTCGACCCTTTATCTTAAGAATTTCAACTATACCCTAGTGACTGGAGTTCTCATGTGCCTTGGGTTCTTGGTGGTTTGCTAGTAGAGGGTCTTCAGCCGCACCTGTTGACTCATTGGTACTGTTAAGTCCAACACCCCTGACCTCAGGAGGAGAGTTGCAGTGAATTGTGGCATTCGCTAATATGTTGTGATGTTGAATTGAATAATATGCATTAATTTGGGAAATTACCTTGTAACTACTATGTATTTATTACGAGAAATTATGATTTTTACTACAGTATCAAGTATGAGTTTTCTACATCAGTGCCTAGCAAGGTCGTGTCGTGGTCCAGTTCTGTTATCAGTCATTTTATATTGTTTTTCAAGGAAGTGCATGAGACGTTTTACAGGCAGCAACTTCACGTAAGACACGCACTTGACGAGTAGAACAAACAGAGTAGGAACCAGTGACTAAAGTGACGCTATTCAACAGAACGTAATGACCTGTGTGCATGCTACATCGTGTAAAAATAGTTCCTTTTACGATGTAACCGTTTTAGAGGCTGAGAGCAGTGAGTTACGTAAATTTTAGACGCGGTTCGCTTAAACGTGGCGATAGAATGCTTAATGAATGGCTGAAAGTTAAACAATAGTCCAATATAAGAACGTAAACCTAAGAATAAATGAACGGGAATCATGCAAAACACAACACAATCGCCTGGGGTGTGACTAAGCCAGGGCAATACGACCAACACGGCACGACGCTGCGTGGCTTCCCCTGGCAGTTTGGGGAGCGCACCTGGCACTCCCCGCCACCCATTTTACCTTTATTATAGCAGGTAGGAATCTATAGGTAATTTTTCGCTGGGATTTGCCGTATGTGTAAAAGTTTGGTCGTTGCAACAGGGCGATTCGTACGAGTATTGGGGTAATTTTTAGGGGTATGGAGAGAATGCCTATGACGGTGATGGTGATGTGGTGGTGGTGGGAGCCAGATGACAGTAGCTGTGGTTATAGGTGTTCCTTTCCTTCTCCACGCCGTCATTAGCAGCAGCGGTTACTACGACTCCATTGCAGAACACAGGATTTCCTTTAACCCACACTTCTTTCCATCGGCTGCTTCTTTATTTCAAGCCACCCTGTGAATTTATATCCTTTATCCAGAAGACTATTAAAACATAAGTCAATCAGTCAATCAATCAATCAGTCAATGAATCAAGTGAATCAGGTATTTGTGTCTTCTTTTTATCATCCTTCCTTGTTTACATTGTTTATGAAAAGTTTGGAGGTACTTAGTTTCTCCCACCGTTGAGACAGGAAGAATGCTGAGATTCATCACCGCCCCTTATCCTCCCACTGGAACATCATCTCAAAACTCCCCCAAAGTAAGGAAAAAACTTAAACATGTCAGTAACTCATCCAGGTGTCTCGTTTATGCAGCTATTTTTTTTCTCCTACAATGACCATAATTTCTTTTCCCCTTCTTTTCCATATTTCTTCTTTTTTATTCAGCATCCTCTCCTCCTCCCTCCTGATGGTTCACTTCCCACGCCCCTGCATTCCACGGGGCGTCAGTGGCATTCAAGTCCGCCACTCCGTAACCTGTCCATCCTCCCAGCGGGGCCACTCCCACTGGCCTCATATCCGTGTCTTCATTGCCTCTTCCTCCTCGACACCTACCGCATCCCCGCCTCCTCTTGCACCCCTCCGAACATTAGGCTACATTCCAGGGGTGTTCCTTTCCCTGTCTGCATAGGTGGTGTATTGATGTGAGCCTCTGTGTTGTGTGCTTGATTTTTCTCCCTCTCTTTGTCACTTTTTATTTAAATGTATATTGAATCAGTTTGGATGGTTTTTTTTCTATATTGTTTGCTATAGGTACTACTACTACAACTTTACTACTACTACTACTACTACTACTACTACTACTACTGATACTATTACTTACTGATACTACTACTACTACCATACTACTATTACTACTTACTGACTACTACTACTACTACTACTACTACTACTACTACTACTACTACTACTACTACTACTACTACTACTACTACTTCAGGTTGTATATTTCATGCCGATCACTTACTTTTTCCTCCTCCTCCTCCTCCTCCTCCTCCTCCTCCTCCTCCTCCTCCTCCTCCTCCTCCTCTTCCTCTTCCTCCTCCTTTACCTCCTCCTCTTCCTACTTTTCAATTTTTTCCTGCTGCTCCTCATTCTTCTCCTCCTCCTCCTCCTCCTCCTCCTCCTCCTCCTCCTCCTCCTCCTCCTCCTCCTCTTTCCTGTATTTATGCCCCTTTCCGGTTCATGTTCGTAAATCTTTTGAAGTATGTGTTCCACATTCTTTTATGAGTAAACTCTTTAAGTTTTCCCTTTTCTTTTTGCATTAATGACCCAATTAAAACAGAGATTGCCTTAAAACGGGTTCACGGACACACTGCCTGAAATGCACCTGCACTAACGCAAACACACACACACACACACACACACACACACACACACACACACACACACACACACACACACACACACACACACACACACACACACACACACACACACACACACACACACACACACACACACACACACACACACAGTCTCTCTCTCTCTCTCTCTCTCTCTCTCTCTCTCTCTCTCTCTCTCTCTCTCTCTCTCTCTCTCTCTCTCTCTCTCTCTCTCACCGTTTCAACCCATTCCATTGCTCTTTGTTTTCTTTGAATAAAACTGTCTCATCTTTCTTCTGTTTCCCTGTCGTCTTTCCATCAAACTTCAGACTTTCGATCCTGAACGGAAAGTATCGAGGAGCTTTCAGCTGTATTTAATTCCAATAGTCCTTAAACACTAAAGGAACGATTAAATCAAATTTTTTTTTTTTTGGGGGGCAATGGATTTGTAATTGTATATAGCAGACCATTTCTCCTCTTTTCCTTTCCGTGACCCTTCCCATCTCCTCCCATCTCATCCCATCCCATCCCATACAGTAGTCCTCAGCCACCCTCTCCGTTGTCCTCCCGTCACCCCGCCTCCCAGTATCGGTGTCCGGCGTTACATGGCCACCGGATAAGCCTCATGAGCGAGATAGCGCGTGCCGGATCCCGTCTGTCAAGCGAGATGAACTTATGGGGCTTAGGAATGTCGGGTGTTGCGGCCACACTAGGAGATAGATAGATAGATAGAGAGAGAGAGAGAGAGAGAGAGAGAGAGAGAGAGAGAGAGAGAGAGAGAGAGAGAGATCGGTTGTGTGGGTAAATCGTAAACTGTTTCTTAAACGGATCGAAGGGCAGAGAAGTTGTAGATATATATGATAATTTAGATAGTTTTTTCCTATCACCCTCTATCTGCCATAAATAATGCAGGAAACATCTTAGTAGTTGTGATTTAAGTTTGTGTGTGTGTGTGTGTGTGTGTGTGTGAGAGAGAGAGAGAGAGAGAGAGAGAGAGGGATTAAGGTTATGAGGGACAGGAAAGCAGCTCCCTCCTGTTGAGAATTGAATCACTGTCACTCACTCACTCTGTTGCTACTTCCCCTCTCCTCAGCCCTTCTCACTCCTCACCTCCTCGTCCCTTTCCTCTCCCGCTCCCTCATCCAGCTTCCCTTCCATCTCTCTGTTAGCGTGCAGATCCCCTTCCCTCTCCACCCGTCCATCTGCCACTCACAGGTAACTGGTGAGTGTATTAGATGTCATTCTAAGTACCCAGAGGTGATGGCTAATGCTTACCGCACACGCTGCTCTTAGAATAGCGAATAGCATAACTTTTTTTTTAAGCTTAGTGTCTGTTCTGGTGAGGTGTTTTGTTTTCTGACGAGCTGCTCCTTTCGTGATATTTGTGGTGGAGATGGTTGTGCGGTGTTAGTGAAGAGGTTTGATGTGTTGCTGCTGACGGCTCGTATTCTCAAACACTACTATACTTTACCTCCTCTATTTCAAAAGTCTTTATTTGAATTTACATGAGTTTTATAAGGTGTTTTTATTGTTCCAGAGGCAGAGTGACGAGATGTTTATATTATTAACTGCATAAAAGCTCTTGAAAACTCCGCTAATCATCTCTGTGGCCTTTGAAAACAGTCGTGGTGAGGGAACAAAGCGTTTCTGAATACGGACCTAAGTATTTGATAATGCGGTGGTACTGGGCTTAGGTATACAAATGGCAAAGCTAATGTGAAGGCCTTGCGTACACTGACCTTCTTTCTTCTCCCTTATAGAGCTGGGTGTGGTTAGCAAAGAGGAGGGAAAAAATTGTAGCGTTTGGTAAGTTTTGAATGCATGGCTTGTGTGTCCTTGGCTGGCCTGTCTCCCGCCCCCATCCGCCCCCTAACCCGCCTTAGAATTTCTCCCAGGTCTTGAAATTTATTTGGTTTATTTTTCTTATTAACAGGATGTCTTAAGTTGTTTTCTCACCAAACAGACAGTGCACATAGACACACAGACCCATGGTATCTTCACTTCAGAAAGATAAATGCGTATATAACTTTGTCTTCAGTTTTTTTTTTTTAATTACCATCCTTGTTTCCGTATCATCGAACAGTGCACTTTCTTCCCACACAGACAAGAAGCAAGTAGAAAAAATATGCTCGTGTATCCTCAACTGCTTACAACGATGAAAAGGATATAATATAGGAGAGAAGAGAAAAAAATCTTACCTCGTCGAATATTTTTCCAAGTCATGAATCAGCGTTACGAAATGAGAAGTAAAGATCAAGGCTATTTTATTCTCTTCCTCTATACTGCCAGTGCCACGTGCGACATTTTTTTCGTCATAGCAGATCCCGTATCTTTATTGGCATTGACCTTACGCCGAGTACATTGCTATTTTATGTTTCTTTCTGGTCAGGTGTGCTCGGTGAGATCAGTATCATCTCTCTATATATGCAAGGAAAAAAATAATATCTCTTACCATTATTAACAGTGATCTAACGGAGAGACACTGATATAACCTGGTTCTTATTTGTCAGGTTTATTCTATAGGAAGTGATCAGCACCATCTCTCTATACATAAGGCATAAGGACACGTGGCATGGAAAATATTCAGTAACAATTGATATTATGAGACGACTCGATTTGCGGGACGTAATTATATGAAGCAATCAAGTCATACTCCACGAACAATTAACCCGTGTCTTTAATACTTCCAAATGTACGATTATTGCATGTCCGTGAGAGTTCGGGCGTTAACATAGATTTGGTCATTGCCTTAATCTTAATTGCTGACCATAATAACTTTTAAGGAATTTAGTGGCGCGTGATAATGGAGAACAGTGTTATTATTCCTTTCCTTCCTATGTTTTCCCGTTGTGTCTTTGTCTCCCTGTTTTCTTTTCTCTTGTTTAATTAATGTTGGTGTGACTGGACGTGGATATTTTTTCTTTGTTAGTTAATCTCCTGTAATCGTCACTATAATTCTTTTGTTTTATTTGTGTGTGTGTGTGTGTGTGTGTGTGTGTGTGTGTGTGTGTGTGTGTGTGTGTGTAATTCACTCACTGTTTGATCTGCTGCAGTCTCTGACGAGACAGCCAGACGTTACCCTACGGAGCGAGCTCAGAGCTCATTATTTCCGATCTTGGGATAGGTCTGAGACCAGGCACACACCACACACCGGGACAGCAAGGTGACAACTCCTCGATTTACATCCCGTACCTACTCACTGCTAGGTGAACAGGGGCTACACGTCAAAGGAGACACACCCAAATATCTCCACCCGGCCGGGGAATCGAACCCCGGTCATCTGGCTTGTGAAGCCAGCGCTCTAACCACTGAGCTACCGGGCCGTGTGTGTGTGTGTGTGTGTGTGTGTGTGTGTGTGTGCGCGCGCGCGCATACATTTCAGGCTTGTAATGATTTTCGCTTTCCGGTAAAAGAATGAATCATTGACGTGCATCGAGTAGGTTTTATAACTTCCACGAACTGCTTTACAATCGACTGTACAATTTTGGCATTATAAACAAAACAGCTTGGTCATTTTTTTTTATTCACACACACACACACACACACACACTCTCTCTCTCTCTCTCTCTCTCTCTCTCTCTCTCTCTCTCTCTCTCTCTCTCTCTCTCTCTCTCTCTCTCTCTCTCTCAATATTTGAATTCCATAAGCTAGTGTCCCTTTGTGAGTCTTCGTGCGTCACTCTCCGCCTCTCTGGACAGGACTATTCACGTAGTGTGGCTGCAGTAGGACACGAGTCACATAGAATGGTCCACGCACCCGGAAAGGACGTGCATGTCGACCAACGAATGAAAACACAAAATAAAAAAGGAGGGGTCGAATAAAAAGGAAGCACGTCATAGCAGCGTTCAGGAAAATCTTGTCTTTATGCTTCCTGGCCTGGCGCTGTGGCGTGAAATACTGTGGGGAGCGACACGAGCTTAGGGAGGGACACGGTACGCCCCTAATCCGACACAGGTGGCAGCAGGGAAACAGAGTACAAGCTGACGCCCTGGTGGTGGTGGTGGCGGTAGTGGTGGTGGTGTTTGTTTCTGCTAGGGAGGAGAAACGTTCTACACTATTATATTTTTGAGCTGCTCTCTATAATACGATTTTCTTTATTATTTTTCGACATTGATACTTTATATAATTAGTGTCGTCCGTGAAATATCCATTGTTTAGATTTTATATCATATCTGTATTGCATTTTCTTTTTGTTGTTTTGTAGTTACGCATGAAATTTAGCGTACTACTTGGAACATAAGCTTGGTTTCGTTCACAGTTCTTTCTTTAATCCCTTCAGTACCATGACGCGCTTCCAAAGTCATTCAGGTTACTATCTGGTGATTTTATACAGCTTCAGAAACTCATGTGGGGGATTAAAATAGCGAAGACTGTGACCATTAATCTTCTGACCTCCATAGACCCTTCTTAATGTCAATAAAAGGATCTTATCGTACACAAATCTTAAGGTAAAAATGTGTCCTATTATTGAAGGGATTAATGGTATAAAAACAGCACAAGCCCAAATTAAACAAGTATACAAGAGAAGACCAGTTCACCTATACATGAGGCAGCTCCCAATTAGTCGTATATAATTTTTCTAAGACTGATTTGATGGCAATGAGAGGTTTACTATATAGATTCTTGTTGGTGTGCGCGCGTGTGTACGTGTGTGTGATGTAACTTTCCGACAGGCAGAAGATAGATAGGGAACGCGTGCAAATCTATATGAGTGTTTGGTTTGTGGACTTGAGTGTGAGGGAGTCAGAGTAAGTGGTCGCCAGGGGATGTGAGTGCTGAGTGAGGGTGGCTCGTTGGGCAGACACCAGCAGCGGTTCCTGTCCTCCTCTCTCGTAAAGCTTTAATTGGCACGGCACCTCATGACTTAAGAGACGTGAGAGAGAGAGAGAGAGAGAGAGAGAGAGAGAGAGAGAGAGAGAGAGAGAGAGAGAGAGAGAGAGAGAAATGAGACAAACAGAAGTAATCAAATCTTAGCGAGCATTAGTACTTGAAAAAAAAAGAAAAACATTGAAAAGCACGTTCGGCAAACCTGAATTATAATGCAACAAAGAGAGATGTATTATGAATAGAATCGATAAATGTGTGTGTGTGTGTGTGTGTGTGTGTGTGTGTGTGTGTGTGTGTGTGTGTGTGATAGGATGAAATGATTAAGCCGTGTAAGATACTGGGTGAAGAGAGGGAAAAGGAGATAAGATAGGAGAGGGAGTTGATCAGGTATGAAGGGGGAAGGAAAGGCAGGCGGCGTGAGAAGGAGGTGGTGAGAAGAGAGAGGAGAGGAGAGGAGAGGTGCGGTGCGGTGCATGAGAAAGTCTCCAGTGGGCGTGATAAAGCATATTTCACGGCCACCGAGACAAGCTTGCTCCTGAAGATTGTTTTTATCTTACTCGTAGGCGTTAAGTTTGGAAGATAATTATTTGTACTATTTACTCTTTGGAGAGAGAGAGAGAGAGAGAGAGAGAGAGAGAGAGAGAGAGAGAGAGAGAGAGAGAGAGAGAGTTGAGGAAGGGCAGGGAAGGCGAGGAGGCGCTGGTGTATCATTATCATTTTTTTTTCTTTACTCTTAGTTTCAGCCAGACAGTCCCTCCTCCTCCTCCTCCTCCTCCTCCTCCTCCTCCTCCTCCTCCTCCTCCTCCTCCTCCTCCTCCTCCTCCTCCTCCTCCTCGTTCACCTCCTCCCTCACCCAGCAGCAGCAGTGAGGGAAGCAGATCTATGTGACCTTTTCTTCAACAGGCGAGTCATTAGGACATTAGTAACGTGATCCTTCGCTCCCTTAGAAGGACGCGTCATGTACTCTGGCGGAAGAAACCCATACACTCACAGGACTTGCATGTGTGTGTGTGTGTGTGTGTGTGTGTGTGTGTGTGTGTGTGTGTGTGTGTGTGTGTGTGTGTGTAATTCACCTCGGTCGTCTGCTGGTCACCCAGCCAGTCTTCCCCATTACGGAGCGAGCTCAGAGCTCATAGACCGATCTTCGGGTAGCACTGAGACCACAACACACTCCACACACCGGGAAGGCGAGGCCACAACCCCTCGAGTTACATCCCGTACCTATTTACTGCTAGGTGAACAGGGGTCACACATTAAGAGGCTTGCCCATTTGCCTCGCCGCTCCGGGACTCGAACCCGGTCCTCTCGATTGTGAGTCGAGCGTGCTAACCACTACACTACGCGGTGTGTGTGTGTGTGTGTGTGTGTGTGTGTGTGTGTGTGTGTGTGTGTGTGTGTGTGTGTGTGTGTTTGTGTGTGTGAGTGTGTGTGTGTGTGTTTCGTCTAGCAGTAACTGTGATTATGAAAGAGGAATTCAATCAAGGTGAGGTAAGGTGAGGTGAGGTGAGTTGAGGTGAAGCAAGGTAAGATTAGGTTAGAGGTGAAGTAAATGCGTTCCTCTGTCGTTTCCTCTCCTTTATTCATCAGTTTTCGCTTCAGTGTCAATGTGAGAGGTCAAGGCTGTTGGGTAGGGAGGGAGGAGGAGAGAGAGAGGGAGTTATTAGGTGAGGGCTGTGATGTTTTCTTTTAAAGGGAGTGTTTGGTGTCTGGGTGGAGTGTTTTCAGGGGATCAGAGGTGAGTCACTTTACCTGGCCTTCATCTGGTGCATTAGTCGTGGCTCACCTGGTGTTGTGTGTTGGTGGTGGTGGTGGTGGTGGTGGTGATGTTGGCGAGATTGCGTTGTTGTTGTTCGTGGTGTCTGTAAGTATGTTGAAAGTGTTGTTGGTGGTTGCAGGATTGGTTATGACTGCGATGATAATGTAGTGGTTTTTTACGTGTGTGTGTGTGTGTGTGTGTGTGTGTGTGTGTGTGTGTGTGTGTGTGTGTGTGTGTGTGTTTTGTGTTGTTAATTTGGAGTCAGCAAGTGATAGTTGAAACTGGTAGTGGCTATGATTGTAATGGTTGTGCTGGATTTTACCTGTGTGTGTGTGTGTGTGTGTGTGTGTGTGTGTGTGTGTGTGTGTGTGTGTGTGTGTGTGTGTGTGTGTGTGTGTGTGTGTGTGTGTGAGTGAGTGAGGGTGAGGAAAGCTTCAAAACTGCCCAAATTAGCCTCCCATCACGGCCATTCGCAGCAGCACGGGTGAGAGGAGGAGAGGACAAGTTGCAGGAGTACAGGAACAGACGATGAGCAGAAGTTGCGCGTCGTTGTTACAGCGTTGCGTGAAGCACTAACGACCTTTCCATGCGGATATTGGACAAGTTTGAGGCTAACTCGTGTAATTTCTGGAATAGTTCGGTGAAGCTGAAGAGGTAGCCTGCATTTCTCAGCACTCAGAAAATGGTGTTGAGTCGATGATTAGTCAGCAAAGTGGCTGGTCGATATCAGGCGCTGACTCAAGATGAATAATGTATAAGGAAGCTGAGTTTAGTATGCTTTTATTTATTTATCCA
>NC_059298.1:10713580-10716080 GCF_017591435.1 Portunus trituberculatus
GCTGTCTCGTCAGAGACTGCAGCAGATCAAACAGTGAAACACACACACACACACACACACACACACACACACACACACCATCATAATACGTAATGTTTCACCACAACTCTCTCTCTCTCTCTCTCTCTCTCTCTCTCTCTCTCTCTCTCTCTCTCTGAACCTAGCTTCCCTATCTTAATCATGTCTCCACGATTGTCTCTATTGGTTAAATTGCGCAGTTTACTTGAGTTTGTCCTCCTCCAGCTGTTCTCTCGGCCTGCTGATGTCTGGTTGGTCTCTGATGCTCTCCCTCTGAACCTGTTATCTGGCGGGAGGAAGGGAGTGGGGGAGATAGCAAGGGAGGTTAAAAGGAGGAAATTCTAGTGATCTGTTTGTGGTGGTGACGGTTGTGGTGAGTACATGTGCACTGTAAGGGTGACCACACAGGATGTACGGAAGGGGAAAGATATTGTAAGTGGCGTAGTAAATGTTAGGGATTTTAGGGAATACGTTTTTTCTTTCATTTGTATGTTGTACTTTTCTTTTCGTATGTGTTTATGGATTGTAATTAATTTGTTCTCTCTCTCTCTCTCTCTCTCTCTCTCTCTCTCTCTCTCTCTCTCTCTCTCTCTCTCTCTCTCATTAAGTACAACAAACAAGTCTTTGATTAGGGACACAGTTTTTGTCCTATCTTTTCATCTCCACTTTTTTTGACCTTCCCCTTTCTCCTTCCCTCCTTCGCTCCTTTTCATCTCCTTACAACTCATCATTTGTCCCTCCCGCAGCCCTCCACATCCTCTCCCTCTTGTCCCCTCTCTTTCATCACAACGAATCCTGTTTCTTTGCTGCATTTGCGTTCCGAATCTGTTACTGCTTCGGGCGTGGTGTCCAATAGCTTCTAAGTAATGTTACCAGCAGGACATTTAGCCTTGAATTCAACCCGCGTCAGTAGTTCGTGTTGTTCACCCTCTTGACGCGACCTTTGGACACTAGAGGCTCCTTTGTCTGACCTTGAGGGCTGCAATGACTCGCTTGGTTTCGGAGTATTGAGGAAAGCGCCGAATCAGGAGTGTTTTCTTTGCCTATTTCTTTTTCTGCAGCATCATTACGTTTGCTCGTTATTTTTTTCTATGTAGTGGAAGGGATACTGGAGTTTTGTTCCTGTTTTTAATGATGTTTTTTATATAGCTTGTTGTTACTGTCGTATCACTATTACGGGGTTGATGGACTGAGCTAAGGGAGGGTGGGTGGTTGGGTGGGACAAGATGAGGCGTGTTTAGAGTTGCAGAAGATCTCTCCCGCTTCACTTTCTTTCATCTCTTTCCGTCACTTAACCAGCGGCCTTCATCTCTCTCTCTCTCTCTCTCTCTCTCTCTCTCTCTCTCTCTCTCTCTCTCTCTCTCTCACATTTACTCGTTGCTTTCTTTTCTTCACTCGTTACTGCTTGCTCTTTTTGTTATTTGTTGCTCTCATTCCTCGCTTTCGTATACTAATTCACGCCAACCATATGTCCTCTCTTCTCATGCACCACTCGCCTGCCTCCCACGTCACCTCTCTTCCCTGTCCCACCCTGCTCCCAGCGCGACTCTCACACTCCTCCCGTCCCTTTAGACTCCTTCCCAACAATTATTATACTCTTGTAGACAGAAATGACGTAACTTGAACTGCACGCCTAGAGACTGAGACAGGGATACGTCATTTTACAGCTTCTCGGGTCACGGCGGGAAGGGGAGCAAGGCAACGGAAATACTGGTGTTTGGTAGTGTTCTGCGGCAAGGGACGAATCGTGTGAAATTAGTGTAAAGGAAGTATAACCTTTCCTTGGAGATGTGCTTTGTTGTTGATGCTGCGTTCTATCTCCCTTGCTGAATGTATGATCTCTTCTTATTTTTCTTATTTTCTCGCTTTCCTTCGTTCTTCTCCAGTTTTCTCATTTTCTTTATTTATTCTTCGCTTCCCTTCCTCCCCCCCTCCCGCTCTCTCTTTCTCTCTCCTCATTCTCATTTTACTGTTTTTTTCCGATTTCTTACTGTTTCTCTGTTTCAACTGTCTTGTTCCCCTAGTAAAGAATAACGCAGAAAACTGCACAAGATTTTATTTTGGATCCCTATTTTACGTTCAGTTTTCTATTACACCTGTAAAACGTAATGAATTTTTGCGGTAAGTGATTGGCGTCTGGTAATTTGCAGCGGCTGAATTTGTTAGTAATGATATTAATTGCCTATAATTTGACACATAGTTATAAAATTCTCCACGCCTGAATAATATGAAAAAATGTATGTATATATTTTTTTCGCTTCGCTGGTGCCACGCTTGTAGTCGTGGGAAAGTGTCGTCCTTTGGGATGCCTGTGGGGAAATAAGTTCGCTGTCGTGGTAAAGCAAGTGGTCAGTGTTATGGTCGCCGTGCGCGGCCCGGAATGAGCGTCCCAGTGCACAGGACGAGAGGCTGCAACGCTAAGGAGTCCTCGGGGCGAGTTTTAGCTGGTACCCTCCCGACGAACCAGTTTGTCTTGATAGAC
>NC_059298.1:10721080-10773580 GCF_017591435.1 Portunus trituberculatus
GTCCGTGCACACACACACACACACACACACACACACACACACACACACACACACACACACACACACACACACACACACACACACACACACACACACACACACACACGAGCTTGGGGATGTTATCTGTTCGTGATGATCATGATCCGTTGGTAAGAATTTGCTTTTCGTGAGAGAGAGAGAGAGAGAGAGAGAGAGAGAGAGAGAGAGAGAGAGAGAGAGAGAGAGAATTATATTATCATCCATTATGACAAGGTGGCCAGCTTCTAAGTGGGCAGAGAAGGAGAAAGAAGAGGGAAGCCTGTGAGGGAATAAGTGTTGAGTGATGCTTCTAATAGAAGAGGAACGAGATGAGAACCATGTGAGAGGTGGAGGAAGAGCGAGACGTGGCGAAAGGTGAAAGGAAAGGTCCTTGAGGATTTAAGTAAGATAGAAACCGCTGGAGGAGGAGGAGGAGGAGGAGGAGGAGGAGGAGGAGGAGGAGGAGGAGGAGGAGGAGGAGGAGGTGGTGGTGGTGGTGGTGGTGGTGGTGGTGGTGGTGGTGGTGGAATAAATAAGAATATATCGAAAGAACTGATACCGTTGGGAGGAGAAAAGGAAAATGGGGAAGTGAAGGAGAAGTAACTCAAGCTTCACAAAGGAGAATGAAAGGTAAGTGGGAAGTCGATATGAAGAATGTTACAGTCCAGACATAATGCAATACTGACAAGGAAAAGGAAACGAAGTTAATGGGAAGTAATTCGATGAATCGCCTTTAACGTTTCCTAAAAGGTTGCTTCCTTTGCTGCATTATAAGGTTATGTTCTTCATTCAAGCATCTTGTTATTGAATTTTCTGAAGTCTTCCTAGAAAAAGAGATGGGATTTTTCGAAGAGATACTTTAACTTATCACAAGTTTGTTTATTTCCCTTTATACCTAATTTTAGTCACTTTCCTATGGCTGTATTTATTTTTCATTCAATATTTGTTGTCCCTTTGTCATTTTGCTCCTTTGCTCTATTCCCCTTCATGTTTTTGAGTGGTGTAAGCTCTGCCCATTATTTGTGTCCGCTCATCTCTTCCTTCTTTCATCTCGTTCGCCTCTTTATATCCCTCGCTCTCCTGCACGTAATGAAGGCGGCGCGACCCTCCTCGTGTTTACCTTCACCCAGAGTCTAAGCATCATTTTATTTTCTCCTTCAACGAGTGTATTTTTAGACGAGCATCTTTTCAGCACGCTCGTCTCCTCTCCTCTCCCTCCTTGTTTGGTGTTCGTGTGTGTGTGTGTGTGTGTGTGTGTGTGTGTGTGTGTGTGTGTGTGTGTGTGTGTGTGTGTGTGTGTGTGTGTGTGTGTGTGTGAACGAGCGTGTAGGCGTGTGTATATTTGGATGATATTAAAAACTGCACCCAGTCGTAATTATTTTTAATGCAATTCACGGAGTTTTATATCCTTCTTAATATTCACGAGTTTATTGCACGTTAGAAAAAAAAAAAAAACGACGAGGATAATGTATTTATAGAGCTACTGACTGTTTCTTTTAAGGTATGCAATATGTATTAAGATCATGTTATATATCACCTCCTTCTACCAACTCCCACCGCCCAATCTCGATATCCTACGCTTTTTGTTAAATCTCTCTTTGAAAATTGAGAAGCGAGGACTCAATACGCAAAAAAACTCATGATATATTAAAGGAGAGTTTATATTAATATTTAAGAACTCAAATATAAGCTGGAGAAGTCTGTATCCTTCACTCATGTCCCTGCCAGTTTATCTTTACAAATTGAAATCTGAAGGGCGAATACACTTAAGATTCCTAAGTGTCTGAAGGTTGATTTTAAGTTCTATGAATCCAAGGGCTTTCTGACAACTTCCAGGGTCAAAGTATAAAATTCTCGAGGGTCAAAGCATCAAGTAAACCTGTTCCCTTTTTTTTTTATCAGCAGTTACATTTCATGTTTTTTCTTCTAATAATAGCTATTTTTCGTTTCAACCGTGAAGTTATGTTTAGGGAATGGGCTGCTCAAATATAGGACCTCAATTTTCCTATAACTTCGACTGTTATATTTAGAAATGTGTCAATAATAGGGTTCAATTTTCCTATATGTAGTGTTCATATAATATCCTGTACAACTTCGATTAGCCTCGCGCCACAACAACACATGCTCAAACACATGCTCAATACCTTCGTGTCCTTGAGGCGATCAGTGGAGGATTTAGTGATTCAAAGATAATTTTGAGTGACTGGCAACCATGTTCGAGCCACACAAGCCTCCCGAAGCTGCTGTTACCTGCTAGCGGCGATCTACTATATACAAGGGCGGCGCCGAGGCACTATGTAAAGCGGTGCTGACAACAATACACAAGACAATAACTGTATTCCATTCTCTACATCTCTGCCTGGTTAAATTTAGGGTTCCTGGTTGTGGAGGCGTGACGGGACCGCTTTCCTTGTCGACGCCATCACCATCATCACTATCACTATCGTAGTTACAAATTACAATGATTTTTGTCTTTCAATAGATGTATGTACTATTTTTGCTGTCTTTCTACGTCTCCATCATCATAACAGGTTTTGAGGTTTCCCTTCCTTCTTCAGCCGTATAATCAGAGTTGTCAGGGGGAAACAGGTACAAATAATGTTAAATGTATTGGAATCTCGCGACTGAGTAGTAAAAGTACGATATGAAATTACAATGAAAACCAATCTCGACAATCATAATCGAACCAGACGCGATGGATGCTCTTCTGACCTCTAGGTTCATTGACTTGGCGAAGGTGTATTGTACGAATGTACCACCCCTCCATCCCCTTTTTGCCCCCCTCCACGTCCTCTCGCCCTTTCCTCTCCAGCTGCCTCCACCCGATGATCCGTGTCTCCTTCCCAAGATTCACCACTCTTGCGAAACTTTTGAGTATTTCTTTTTCCGGTGTATTGAACTGCTCTTCCCTCGCGCGTCTTCCTCAGTGTGTGTATAAGAAGACTGTCTGTAATAGCCGTAGATTTAGATGTAGCAAATAACGGATGTGTTGAGCAATAAGATGATGACAACGTATGTAAGGAGGTTACTGAGTGTAATTGCATTGCGAAAAGACTTTGCAATATAGTGTTATATAATAGACAATAATGTAACGATAAGTAGGTAATGACAACACACTTAAAAGGAATTATGGTGCATTGTGTTCTTGCGTATTAACTTTACGCTTCATTCAATAACAAGTCCGATATTTAGTGAAACTCGATTATGTTCCGAGGTTTATCGTGAGGCAGATGATGGTGTTAAAAAAAAAAAAAAAAAAAGGGAAGGCAAGAGCGTGAGACTGCATGGAAAAGGGAAGAGCAGGAGAAGCCCAGGAAGGAATGGGAAGATATTAGAGGGGAGAGCGAGAAGGAAAATCTTTGAAGTTGATCGTAAGGCAGACCATGCAAGCAAAGAAGAAAGGAAAAGGAAGAACGTGAGGGTGCATAGAGAAAGGAATAGAAGGAGAAAGAGAGGGAAGGAATGGGAACAGATTAGAGAGGAGGGCAGGGAAGGAAATCATGGACCGGAAACCAACATCCTGGTATTGTCTTCGAGAACGGATAGTGTAAGGTAAGGTGAGCCAAGATGGAGTGTTGTTTTTCATGTTTTTTTTAGTAAGATGTATACGAAGGTGAGCGTCCAGGTGACAGCCTTGTGTGTGTGTGTGTGTGTGTGTGTGTGTGTGTGTGTGTGTGTGTAAGGCTGGATTGTGTGTTTGCTTTGCACTTCAGTAGTGGAAGAGTGTCTATCAAGGCAAGAATAACACGACCACGAGCTGAAACCATCCTGTGCTCTCTCTCTCTCTCTCTCTCTCTCTCTCTCTCTCTCTCCGTGGGAAATGAGTATTAATTCTCTGTGCGGTGTTGTCATGAAGCGCGTAGTCTCGTCACGAATTACAAAGGTTTCATAATGCAGGGCGCCCAAATCAACTGATGGCACGAAGTTTTGTGCAACCTATTTCCCGTAATGCTCATATGCCTTTTACGGAAATGACTGGGAATTATTAGGGTAACATAGCATTATATTTCTGCCGGCAATGACCTCAGAAACATAACGTAGAAGAAATGCTAGAAATAATATCGGTGACAGCATATAATTTGTACTGATAACTTAGTGTAATTTGACCTTTTTTTTTATCTATGGACTGGCACTTCACTTTTTTTTTCTGTTTTTTTTTTTTTGTATCCCTAGGCCAGTGCCCCTTTTATATAAAAAGAAAGTGTGTAGTGTCAAGAATTATCGCTGTAACATACTGCTGTACGTATCGGTGCCAAATGTGATACAGGACTGAACACAACACGGCTCGGCACATCACCCCAGTCAAAAGCACCAGCGTCGTGTATGTGGGAATGAAGAAAATGGAATATACATAAGAAAACAAGATATGCACGAATATTCTTGACTTTTTTCTTTAGTCTTTTTCCTTGTTTTTTTTTTCTCGTCATTTTCGTTCCGCATCGTTAAGGTTTTTCCTATATTGCTTGGCGTCCGCTGTCTGTGTGAATGAAGAACATGAGGAAAAATATGCATGAATTCTTGATTTTTGTATGTTGTCCCCGTCTTCCAGTTCATCCTCATCGTTAAAGTTTTCCTAGTGTTTGGCGTACGCTTGGAGTGTGAATAAAGAAAATGGACGTATATTTTTATATTTCTCTTTTTGTCAGTTGCTCGTCGTTTTTCCAGCTCTATCGTTGTCATTCTCTCTGTGTGTGTTGCGCCTTCTTTCCTCTTCTCTCCCCTGCATCCTTCTCAGTCAACGGGGCGATCCTCGGGCGGCTCGGTGCTTTGTTCCTGTCAATGCATCTGTGAAGGGATGACGCCCTGCATACCTCAGCGACCCTGGAGGAGGAGGAGGAAGAGCAGGAGGAGATGTTGTAGGAAAGACGAGAACCGGTCTGCAAGGGACGGAAAGATGCAGGAAACGTTGCCGTCTCTCTTTCTGCATGAACAGAGACGAAGGGAGAAAAAAAGAGAAAAGAGAGTACTGCTTTTTATCTGACCTCCAAGATTGCCGTGGTGATAGAAGAATGTGCTATCTTGTTGATTAAGAACATGATTATTCTCGAGTGAAGCTTTTGCTTTAATATTTAGGGCGTATTTTCATTGCTGCAAGTGTCGTTTTAATTTCTTTTGCTATTGTTTTCTTGTTGGAGGCTTTGTTATTGTATGGGTCATGATGATAGCGTGCTAATTGCTGATACTGTCTGGCGTCACGGTGGGATGTACTCTCGTATCTGTTGTTGTCGTCAGATCTGTCTCGTCTGGCTGAGGAGGGCGTTGTAAATGTCTCTTTTTTTTATGTGTCTCTGTCCTGGCGAAAATAACACGCACGACTGTAGAGAAAATTAGATTGGGCAGGAAACCGTGAGACTCAAGTGAGGGACCGCAAGCCTTGGTGAGGAGTGAGTGGGGCGTGAATGACCCGCTTCATTTGCTTGTGGGTTTTACTGACAAGTTAATTATTTTGCCGCGCGTGTCTTTGTACATTATTTCATCCTTTAGGTTAGGAATGTAGGCTTGAAGCAGTTTAACTTGCCGTTGTTATAACATAAGAATAAAAGTAAAGCAAAGCCAGTGTTGGTAATGAGGAAAACAGGTTCTCCCTTCTCCTTTCACTGTCCTCTAGTCCCTCCTCCTGGCTCATCTCCCTCCATCCATTAGTCCCTCTTCCCTACCTCCCAGCTTCCTCTCCCTTTACTTGCTCATCGTGTTTGCATCTGGAGGACGTGGGGTTAAGCCGCTCCTGGGAGGTTTACGGATGACCATCCATCTACTGACGGACGCTCACAGGTAATCAAGGCCTCGCGTCCGCTGGGAGAGGAACCGTGATGCTGGGCGAAGCTTTCATCAACACGGTAACGTGATGAGGAACTGAGGAACAGCAGACAGGAGTACTGTATGATCAGTAAGGACTAAGACATTTGTTTTTTTCAATTCTAAGTTTGCTTCTTGATGTTTACCACTGGAGGAAATGCATCATCTGGAGCCGAGAAACTGAGGAGCTGCGAAGCAGAGTAAACACTGAAGAATGAAGCTCCCGTGACATACCTTAGTTACTGACTTCATTGTTATCTTTAACTAGAAATTTATCGTCTCCTGCTGACGAGGAATTGCGCAAAACACATGGAGGATCTGCTGAGGGACTGCTAGCAAGATTAACTCGAGGCCGGTGAAGACTAAGGGTCCTTGGGAAACACCTGAGTTCGTCCCTCCATTGTTATGTCAGGGTTGAAATTTACCGTTTGTTAACTGCGAGGAGTTAAGAGAAACATTAGTTGCTCCATTACGTTACTTAGAGCGGAGGTGTTGATGCAAATGAGAACACTGAGACAAGGCGGCGGAACACCCCTGGGAAATGGAAGCTACTGTGGTGAGACCTATGGCTGCTCTGTAAATGCCACGGTCACAAGCTTACAGACCCAGGATGCTTTGGTAGCGGGTTGATCCTCTTAGCTCTGCATAATCGCTCTAGTTTTTGACTTCCCTTATTCCACCTTTCAACAATCACATGTTTTTTTTTTTACCTGTGCACACATACAATTCTCTTTTCGTATAATGGATACTACTAATACAAACACATCTGGGAAAAATTGTACGTGTAAAATTGGAACCGTTCAGATACACCATGTTGAAGGGAAATGAGAGATGTAGTGTAGAGTATAGCATGGTGAAGGGGGAGTCAGTTGTAGTTAATATGAGCCAGTTTGGGCGGGGGGAGAAGGGAGGAAGCTGAACGCGTTGAACAATGGGTGAAGGATTCGTTGTATTTTATTTCCTGGGAAACGTGAAACTACGAGAAGTGGAATTTCATTAGATGAGAGGACTAAAGAGGAGGAGGAGGAGGAGGAGGAGGAGGAGGGAGAAGGAGAAAAGAGGGGTAAATTTGAAAGAGCAAGGAGAGAGAGAGAAGCAGTGAGAAAAGAAACTCAGGAATAGGTAAAAAGGAACGAAGAAGAATGAGTCGAGAAAAAAGGAAAGGGAAGAAAGAAGAGGAAGGAGGGAATGAGATGGGTAAAGTCAGCTGAAGGAGCAAGAAGAGCAACATTGGTAGTAATGAAGTGAGGGAAGGACGGACGGATGGACGGCGACAGGACGGAATTGAGGAAGACTGATAAAGTGTGAGGGCTTCAGGACGCAGTGGTCGAGGGAGATTGCCAAGTGCAGAGGGTGCAAAAGAGAGAGAGAGAGAGAGAGAGAGAGAGAGAGAGAGAGAGAGAGAAAACGGTTGCCTAGTCGCTGCTCCCATAGCAACGTCATTTTTCATTTTTCCGCCGAGAGCTCAGCCGCAGTAAGACTCTCTCTCTCTCTCTCTCTCTCTCTCTCTCTCTCTCTCTCTCCCAGTTACGACTTTTCGCGTAGAAGGCGAGAGTCAGTTTACTGAGGAAGGAATGAAAGAGCGCGTAGGAAGAGAGAGAGAGAGAGAGAGAGAGAGAGAGAGAGAGAGAGAGAGAGAGAGAGAGAGAGAGAGAGAGAGTGTATTTGGATGTGAGGTTTTGGAAATTGCAAGAGAAGTCGCAGAAATGTTTCGATCAGCGGACGGAGGTGTTCGTGGATGGATGGCCGCGTCTCCTGGCAACACACACCGGCGGGGCGGCGGCTGGCGGGACTGAGAACTTTAAGGATGGAACAAAGAGAGAAAGTAAAGAGAAGACTTGTGAAAAAAGCAGATTTTCTTCAACCTTATGGAAATTCTGAAAGGAATATATAAAGATATATTTTTACGTATCAAATTATGTGCTTGTATAACGTCAAAAAGTAATGAATAGAAAAAAAAAACAATACATAGTTTTTTCCAAACTTTTTCATTTACCGAGTGATGCATGTACACATTATCAGATGCAGTACACATTATCAGATGTCTGTGTTATAAGAAAATGGTTAAGAAAGCACTACTTAGTCTAGCCTGTGTATGGAAACGTTCTTTATGAATTAGTATATCTACAGACAGAAAATGAATAAAATAAATTAAATGAGAAGGCAAAGTAAAAAAATTGAGTGAAGTACAGAAATCTACACAAATGAATTAAATCATTACTAGTATACATGAACAGGCATGAATAAAAGAAACACAACGGACGGGAGGAGGCAGATGTAGCAGACAGGAACCAACAGGAGCAGGCATCTGTAAACTGACGTGTGACAGACAGACACAATGACAGCACCACGCTCACGAACCGGAAGAAAAGAAAGTTACATGAAAATAAGATATATAACATATATTAGAAATTAACAGAAATCATTACATTAATAAAATTTAAGCTTAACTTATTAGGAAAAAAAGCTAAAATTTACTAGACGAATTTAGCAGAACAAGGCAAGGAAATAAAAAAAAGTGGTACAAAGGAACGCAAGTCGATATGTGAATTTCAGGAAAGTGTCGCGCTTTTCACTTATTAACATTTTATCTGATATGTAACATGTCCCCATCGATCTGTGTCGCTCTGCCCCATGGCGGAAGGAGGAGGAGGAGGAGGAGGAGGAGGAGGAGGAGGAGGAGGAGGAGATGATAGAAGTGGGGGCGGTGGCGGCGGCACGTGTAAACCTTTTCCTTTGTTGTTCTGTAAATCTCCGCCCTTCGCAACGCTCCTTTACACCTCCTCCTCCTCCTCCTCCTCCTCCTCCTCCTCCTCCTCCTCCTCCTCCTCCTCCTCCTCCTCCTCCTCCTCCTCCTCCTCCTCCTCCTCCTCCTCCTGCCTCAGTTCCAGCATCCCTCCAAGGCTCATCAGTCTCCTACATCTCTCCGTTCCTGCGCAATTTCCCCGAATCATCCCTAATCGTGCTAATTTTCCATTCTTTTCCTAGTTTAATTTCCGTTTGGAGCCTTATTCTTTTATGTATTCATTTCCTGTATTGTCTCTCCTCATTAATTCATCTTTCCTATCACGTATTGTATTGAAGTGGTATAGGAATGTTTGAGAATATAGTCCTATTATCTGTTTCTTCTCATGATTCGTCCTTATCTTCCACCACTTCCCATCTCCTGGCTTAGTACCTCCCTCTATCCTCCTCTCTCCCCTCTCTCACCTCACCTCGCTTTGTCCCACCTGATCCCATCTGATCCTTGACCTCTGATCCTTGTCGCCTCTCCTGTGTTTGTTTTCACGTCACGATCTCTGTGTATTTTTTTCATGTTTTTATTTTATTTTTATTTTTTTTTATTTTCAGGGGGAGGCGACAATCTGATCCTCTCTTCTTTTAGGTAAGGTTTTTATTTTTAGATGGATTTTTTTTTTTTGCCGTAGTTGTTTTCTTTCGGTCCTTTTGTTATTTAGATTTAAATATTTTATTAAACTTTTTCTTTAGTTTTTTTAGGGGCATAGATGTTTTGCTTCCATTGTGTCCTGAGATGTTTTTTTTATGATTTTTTTTTTTTTTTTTTTTTTTTTTTTTGTGTGTGTGTTTCTTTCTGGCAGATTTCCTCTTCCGAGTAGATTAAGTCATGTGGAATATTTGTGTTTTGCTTTTATATTATTTTGGCTCCTACCCGTGGTTTTCATTTGCCTTCCTTTGATGTCATGAATATTTGCATTTCCATGGTAAGCGCCAGTAACTGTTGATGTATGTACATTTAAACTGCTTTGATGAGTAGCGGCTAAATTGCGGTTGCTTTTTTTTTTTTTTACCTACAACGAATGTTAAGTATATGAAGTTAAATCTAGTGGAAAGTGGGCCGTGAGAGGAGCTTTGGTGAGAATGAAATGATAAAGGTGGTACTGGAAAAGATTACTGGGACAAAGATAGCGTGTTTGAGTGACAGGCGAGGTTGCAATTGTAGGTTTAGTGGCTGTGTGAATAAGGGTGCGTGACCTATATGGTGAAATTATAGTTTTTTGGTCGGTATAGGTCACTGTTGCATTTCTGGAGCGTTTAGAGGGAAAGTAAGGATGTTATAAGGTCGTTAGGGCATTTAATGGAAAAAATTGAGTTTTTAGGCTTATTGTCTGTGATCTAACTCATAATATCAATCTTATAATGAGAGACTTGCATTATATCACGCCTAATCAGACACTACACACCCACTCAAACCAATTCACACTCGTTTAGACGCATCCACACCAAGACACACCCATTCTAATACACTTCACACCAATTCAGGCACTTCCACACCCAGTCAGACGCCCTCCATAGTCCACCACGCCCACTCACCGCCTTTCCACACTCCATTTCTACCCTTACATTCTTCTCATATTTCCCAACTCATGCACCTGCCCGAGTCACGCCCCTCGCTGACCTTTCCTGCCATGGTGGGGTTTCCATACGTAACGAGTTATCTGGCAGGGTCTGGTTCTTTCTTTCGCTCTCTTTCTGTCTGTTTGGTTCTCTTCCCTAGTGTTTGTTTGCATTTGTTGTGTGGGAATAAGGATAGATCTGCTTTGTTTACCTTTTCAGGTGCCTTCATGTTTGCAGATACATGAGTGGATGGTCTGTAAGCTAGTGGAAAGACACACACACACACACACACACACACACACACACACACACACACACACACACACACACACACACACACACACACACACACACCGCGTATTGTAGTGGTTAGCACGCTTAACTCACAATCGAGAGGGTCCAAGTTCGAGTCCCGGGCGTGGCGAGGCAAATGGACAAGCCTCTTAATATGTAGCCCCTGTTCACCTAGCAGTAAATAGGTACGGGATGTAACTCGAGAGATTGTGGCCTCGTTTTCCCGGTATGTGGAGTGTGTGTTGTGGTCTCAGTCTTACCCGAAGATTAGTCTATGAGCTCTGAGCTCGCTCCGTAATGTGGAAGACTGGCTGTGTGACCAGCAGGCGACCGTGGTGAATTACACACACACACACACACACACACACACACACACACACACACACACACACTGCACCTGCGTTTGTAAAAGATTGCACCGAAGCCTCCATTACCGCACGAAAACCTTTGCATCAGGTGTGCGTGCGTGGCTTTTAGCGAGGCTGTCCCGAGGCTGGGTGGTGGTGCTTCGTCCTGGCCGGCAGCAGCAACAACAGCAGCAGCAGCAGTGAGCCCATCGGAAGGCGTCAGGTGCTTGTGCGTGTGGCGGCCGTTTCTCAGATGCTGGAAGAAGATTCCTAGTGTGGTTGCGTGGTTGGTGTAAGTTTTGTGGGGCGCGGAGGTGTAGTTCAGTGTGCCTGTTTGCGTTTGTGTGTGTGTGTGTGTGTGTGTGTGTGTGTGTGTGTGTGTGTGTGTGTGTGTGATTTGTTTCATATTTTGTGTGTTTTGCTGATTCTTTGTTATTTTTGTATTGTATTTGTATTCCTGTGTATTTTGTGTTTTTTGCTCTCTCTCTCTCTCTCTCTCTCTCTCTCTCTCTCTCTCTCTCTCTCTCTCTCTCTCTCTCTCTCTCTCTCTCTCTCTCTCTCTCTCTCTCTCTCTCTCTCTCTCTCTCTCTGTGTGTGTGTGTGTGTGTGTGTGACCATTTAATTTATGTACACAAATTTGCGAGTGCATTTATCTTCTGTTCCGCGTGGATGTGTTTGCTGCGTTAGTTCATGATTGTTTATGTTTGGCTATCTTGTAGGCATACATAGATATATGGGTGTGTATATATGTATCTACGTATGTATCTATATATGTATGGTTCTCCTCTCTGCGTTCAGGTGTGGCTGGTGCAAATTTCCACACACACACACACACACACACATCACTCACTTGAGGTAAAAGTATAGCGATACATCACATGGCAGCGCAACCTCGTTCATTCCGTGCCAAACAGCGGGAGCAGCTCGGGGCGTACAAATAACACCCGCCGTAAAAAAAAAAAAAAAAAAAAAAAAAAAAAAGGAAGACTAGCTACGTAAAATGTACAACGAAAAAAGAAATACGCACAACCCACAGTTACAAATGAACAAGCGTTAACGAAAAGGGAAAAAGCATACATAAAAAAAAAAACGAAATGAAAGAATATAATATTACATGAACAGTACCTAACGTAAAATATGAAAATTAATAAACAAAACGCGATTGTCATCATCCACAGCAATTCCACGAAATGAAAACACCAAGCCCAGCACACTGAAAAGTAATAAATATCAGACGCCAGCCAGATAATAGAGATATCCTGCGCATACATATATATATTTCTCGCCTCTCATTCTTCCTCGTATTCTGTGGGGGTATGTGGAAACAAAGCGTATGTATATAGCATGTAGAATCCTCGTAACTCTGCATTCACGATCTCTTTGCGGGGCGGTTGTTCCTCCTCCTCGGCTGGCTAAGAGGTGCTGGTAACGCTTCGGGGCCATTGCGAGGAAAATAATACGTATGAAAAACTGGTGATTGTGGGAAATTGTTGAGAGTTGGAGAGGGAGTGTGAGGACGAGGAGGCGAGAGGAAAACAGCAGGACGGTGTGGAATATGTGTGTGTGTGTGTGTGTGTGTGTGTGGGTGTGTATTATGTTATGTAGCTAGTGAATCTGAAAAGCAATAAGAGGAAGAGGAGGAAGATGAGAAAGACTATACGGATGTTAAGAAGGAAGACGAAGAAAAATATATATCCATTGGTGATATTTGAAAAAAAGAGAAGGAAGAAGAAGAAAAAAGAAAAGAAAATGATAATAATAAAGTACTGTTGTAAATAAATGTCATGTAGGAGTGTCAGAGTGAGAGAGGCAGCGTTAATTATCAGGCAGAGTGAAGAAGGACGGCAGTGGAGAGAGACAACAGTGGGCGGAAGAGAGAGAGAGAGAGAGAGAGAGAGAGAGAGAGAGAGAGAGAGAGAGAGAGAGGGGGTAGCATAGGGGAAGAGGGGGAATATCCTGCTGTAGGTACTTCTGAGGAGCACGATATTGCCATGTGACTCAATTAGTGCCACAAGGAAAGGAAATGAGAGAGAGAGAGAGAGAGAGAGAGAGAGAGAGAGAGAGAGAGAGAGAGAGAGAGAGAGAGAGAGAGAGAGCCCAGACGTTAGAAGGGATGTGGACTGATAAGGAAGACCGTACGTGTTGACACTTAAAGGAGCCTGTGAAAGAGGAGGAAGAGGAACGTAAAGGGAAAATAGATAATGAAAAAAAAAATCTATATGCTAGTTTTAGTAAGAGGAAGAGGAGCGGAAATTGTGGAGGGAAAATGGATTCTTCCGAGAAATTAAATACGAAGGGCAATCAATAGCATAGACTGCCGGATGCTACAATGTATTATGACCTCGACAAATTCATACCAGCGGAAGCGAATGATTATTGTATTACATTATGAAGGAAACTCTAGAAGATGAAACAAAACACTCCATAAATAATAAAAAAAAGCCTTCTCATTCACAACAAACCACGTCCGAAACCGCTATATTGCCAAGCTGATGTTGATGGTAATGAATATGAGACAGAGGCGTTGTGGTCTAGATGTGTGGTTGGGTCGCTAAGGTCTTGTTCGGGAGCGGCTATGAATAAGTGGTGGAGACTGCGAGGCGTGTGTGGTCGATATGCATTGCGAAGTGATGGAGGAGTGTGGTCGCGGCAATGCATTCCTTCTCTTTCTCCTATTTCTGATGGTAAAATCGTGACATGCATATTCCGTGATGCCAACTCTCTCTCTTCTTGTGCTGCCGCCTCGCCTCCTCGCGTCCCTCGTACTTGACTTTATCTTAACTCACCCGTGTTGCTTAGTATTCCTTTCAGCTGTATGCATTTATTCCACTTCCTCCTTCACTCTCTTCCCCCCACCCTCCCCCGTTTCCTTCTTTTCCGTTTCCTACAGCGAGGCAATTGTATTTAATCGTTTTCCTCTTTAGATCTTCCTTATTCCACCACCATAACATTATTCTCTCGCTCTGAGTTGTCTCCTTCCTATCTAAAATAAGGCAAGCTGTGAGTCAGTGCGTCCGATTTGCCCTTTTGTCTCTCCTCTACAGCGTCATTACGAGCTGCAGGTGAGAAAAAAGTATGGTGAAGGAAGAGACCAGTGACAGGTGGAGGCAGCGGTGTATACTAGAAGGTGGTGTCAACGTGGCGATGGCTGGACAATAGACGAGAGGGTGAGAGAGGAAAAATATGCTTGAATGACAGCCACAACAGACGGGGAGGATAGTTAGAAAGAAGGCAAGAGAAAAGAAATACGAGAACGTTGCTATGGAACCGCAAGAGGAAGGGAAACGAGTGAGAGGTCGAATGGAATGTGGAGAGGAAGCACTAGAGATAATAGGAGTACTTGTAGAGGAGAAACAGATGGTGGATGAAAGTGAAATATGTAGGAAGGGAGGAAGAGAACCCTATGCCTGCAAATAAAGGGATGAGGAAGATCGATAGGACGACACTCTTGAATGATGCTTGTGGGTAGAAGAAGAACAGAAACTTGAGAGGGTAGAGAGGAGATGATGAAAAGCGGCTGAAACAAACTGCTGGAAGGGAACAGACGATGGAAAGGGAGATTATAAAGAAAGCGAGACAGCTGAGGGGAGGACGGTGGACAGGGCGCAGAGAAAGAGGAATAAGGGGAACGCTGGACGGGGAGCTGGAAGGGGGGAGGAGTTTGGAAGGTAATAGAGGGTGGGTGACACGAGAGGACAGCGAGGATGGGTCCGCATGGGGAGAGGAGCGCCACTTTAATGTTGATATTTGTGCCAGGCAGCAGCGAGCCACATTCTCAGTGAGTGTCCATTACTACTGCTGTACCCTTCGTCTCCTTTCTTCCCTGCCATCTCTCTCTCTCTCTCTCTCTCTCTCTCTCTCTCTCTCTCTCTCTCTCTCTCTCTCTCTCTCTCTCTCTCTCTCTCTCTCTCTCTCTCTCTCTCTCTCTCTCTCTCTCTCTCTGTGTGTTCGTCTTTTCATTGTCTCCAGGTATCAATATCCATCCGTACCTCTTCCAATCTGTCATCATATTTGCTGCCATCCATTCATCTCTCGATGTACTGCCAGTACGTATTTCCACTATAAACACACACACACACACACACACACACACACACACACACACACACACACACACACACACACACACACACACACACACACACACACACACACACACACACACACACACACCTTTCATCACGTATTTTATCTATCTATTATTTCAACAGAATATTTGCAGTCCTATTTTTTTACACGGACGAGTATATCCTGTTAGATGTTGTTATTTCTGCCTCCGTATTTCACGTCCGCGTTATTGATATTGACTTCATTGAAAACCCAAAGTGAATTTTCATGTATTTAGGTGGACCAGTTCGCTGTCTGTCCCAGAAATGACTGTGTCGGTTTTTACTCTACGTCTGCCAATTAATGTCCAGCGCTGGAAAAAAAAAAAAAAAAACAGGTATAGATTACGTTAGCGTGCAAATATTTAGCCAGAAGTAGCAAGAGAGAGAAAGAAAAATGGGAAGGGGAGGAAGTAGAAGAGAAGAAAGGTGTGTCCTATCAACGACCTTTTTTCTCCTCTCTCCTTGAAATACGTCAGATAATGCAGGGAGTTTGTGCTGGCGACGATGGTGGTGGTGGTGGAGGAGGAGGAGTAAAAGAAAGGAGATTGTTGGAGCAAATGAGTTAGTTAAGTTGGAGCGGCGAGGGAAAGTGGACCACAGAGGACATAATAGATGAGGGAATTAAGGGAGATTTGTGTCCCCCAGCAAAAGAATAAGTAGAGGAAACCAAATTGAAATTTTTCTTAAGATAAAAAAATCGAGTGAATTGAATTAGCAAAGGGAAATAATTAGTGATGACAGTCATTTGAAGAATAGGAGAGGCCATCACAGAATATGATGATAAAGGGAGGGAGGTGAGCATGAAGTGTTTTAGCGCTATTTTTACCCTCAGTTTATCCTCACTAAATAATATAATATGTTCATAAGCGTAGGAGGAAAGAAGACTAACGCACTTATCTCTTTGAAGGATTATCTTAGCTGGGCGTCGACGAGAGAGAGAGAGAGAGAGAGAGAGAGAGAGAGAGAGAGAGAGAGAGAGAGAGAGAGAGAGAGACGACGTACAAAAACAAAACAAATCTTCTGAAGTCAGATATAAAACGAGAAATAGACAAGTAGATATATATAGACAGAAAAAGAGAAGAGGGATAGAGACGGACAGAGAATAAACAAGAACCAAATACACAGAACCCAAAGTCCTGGTGGCTGGAGGTGACAGATTCTGCACTGTCCTGAAGAGGGAAGGATGATGGTCAGGGGCTTAAGGGATTGGATGTTGAGATGGAGGGCTTTCAAGGTGCATATATCCGTGGTGGGTTGTAGACCTTGAATGAGAGAAGCTTGTTTATTTTCTGTTTTCTCCCCGGTGATGGTGCACGGTGATGGTGAAGGTGAAGGGCAGATATGGATGGAGATTACATTGAGATTGACCGTGTAGGGGAGGAGATATGGAAATGTCCTTGAATTGTCTTTGATCTTTTGTGTTCTTTTTTTTTTTCTTAATCTTTTTATTTCAATGGCGGAGGAGAAAAAAAATCGAATTGGATGAGTCTGCTTCTCTCTCTCTCTCTCTCTCTCTCTCTCTCTCTCTCTCTCTCTCTCTCTCTCTCTCTCTCTCTTTGATGAAAACAAAGAGAAGGGAGTAAAGGGAACATTCTCTCCATGAAGTTGATGAATGGTGATAAATAGAGGCACAGAATACAGAAAAGAACAGATATCAGAAGATCTATTGGCGCGTAACGAGAATATCTGTTTATTTGCTGATAGTGATAGATTGAAAATGGAATAACAGAATACAGAGACTTGAAAGATGAAAAGGAGGAAGAGAAAGAGAATGAGGGGACGAAGGAAAAGCAGAAAGATAATCACAAGGAAATACAGGAGAAAATTAATGAAGAAAATGTAGAAGGAAGGGAGCAGTAGTAATATGTATTACAGATAACAGGAAAAGAAGATTATGAATTAATGACAAAGTGTTTGCCACAGAGATAGAGAGAGAGAGATAAAGAAAAAAAAGAAGAGGCCTTACGAGGAAAGGAATTATACGAGCGAAAGGAAGAAAGGATTAATGGCCCACGAAATAAAGAGGGGAGAAGAGAATTTTTGGGGAGATGAAAAGGCGGAGGACGTCGAGATGGAGTAAGAAAAGGAAGCTCTCGTCCTTGCATCATTTGCCTCTCCGGGCCCTCCACTGCGGCGCTGCAAAACGACCTCATATATTGGCGATGAAACTCTTATATATTTTCCGGGAAACTTTTCTTTCTTTTTCACATTTTCCTTCTTAGCGGCGTCTCCCATAAACCCCATCCTGGCGAAGCTTTGCGTGTGTGTTTGTGGGGTAGGGGAAAAATAAATGTGTGTGTGTGTGTGTGTGTGTGTGTGTGTGTGTGTGTGTGTGTGTGTGTGTGTGTGTGTGTGTGTGTGTGTGTGGCATTTTTCTGTTTTTCTTTGTTCGTTGGGTTGCGTCTCTCTCTCTCTCTCTCTCTCTCTCTCTCTCTCTCTCTCTCTCTCTCTCTCTCTCTCTCTCTCTCTCGCTTTTTTCTGTCTGCCTCCTTGTCTGTCTGTGTTCGTCTCTTCCTGGCATTTCTTCCTTTTTATCCTTCGTGCGTTGTCAGATTTCTTTTCTTTCTCTATCTGCTGTTGTTTGTTTGTTTATTTGTGCCCTTTTGTTCGTCTTTCTTTGTATTTTTTATTTGTTTTCGTTGCATTTCATCTGTCTGTATTTCTATTGATTTCTGTCTGTGTCTGTGTTTTTCTTTTTTCTGTCAGTTCGTTGGTAATTTGTCTTTATGTGTCTCTTTGTCTGTCAGTGTCTTTTTCCTAGTTAATTTTAGCCCCCCTTCCCACACCCCCTCACGTTCTCTTTCAATCGTTTCGTCAGCCAGTGTTTCTTTTGTACCTCCCCTCTTTGTCCCTTCTATTCAATAACTATTTTTCCATTACTTTCCTATTTCTGGTTTGATTGTGGTCGTATTTGATAAACCTTTATTTCTTTTTCCCATCGACCCACGCTGACACGAACTCACCGCATGAAGATAAATGCAACTATTGTGTGTATATAATTTGTGGATGTCGTTTTGGGGAAGCCGCGCTAATGCTACATATATGTGAGGGAGATTTTTTCCGATAGCGTAACACCAAAAATAGTTACTACGGGCAATATAGAATCTAACCATTGCTCTTTTATTGAATTTGTATGGCTCTCTCTCTCTCTCTCTCTCTCTCTCTCTCTCTCTCTCTCTCTCTCTCTCTCTCTCTCTCTCTCTCTCTCTCTCTGCCCACATGTTTACTGAAAGAACGAGGGAGTAGGATTACGAGAGGGAAAGAATAGATAGATATTAAAGACGAACGAGGTGAAGGAGAGTAAAATGAAATGTGAATAGAGATAATGAATGAATTGTAGAGTAATGAATAAGGAGTTACGAGTAATATATGAAGGACTATCATGATAAATGTTGTAGAATAGAAGGAAAGGCTCTAGAGCAGTGTTATTCACTAATTTTTGCAAGGGAGTCACTTGGGTTAAACACATTCATTGAGAGAGCCGCAGCTAATGCAAGCTAGCAAAACTCAACTCAATTAAGTAGTACTGGGCTGCTAGTGCAATATAGTAAATAAGATAAATTAGGCATGGTAATATTAGCCTATAGATCTTGTTATTAAGAGCAAAACAAAGACCAAGCTTACTTAATGCTGTGATGAGTGGAAGTCTGCTTTTTTTTGGTTGTTATTCATTTATTTATTTATTTTTCGAGAGCCGTAAATTGAGTCATCGCCAGCCGCGCAATGAATACCACTGCTCTAGAGGGAGGGGGGAAAAGTGAGAATAGGAATAAAATGAGAGCCGAGGAGAGAAATGAAAAAAAAATAGGAGGAATAGTATTAAAGAAAGTAATAGAAAGATGAAATTGGAATAAGAAGAAAATATCAAGGAGAAAAATTAGATGATAAGAGGAAATAAGCAACAGTGGGAATAGGGTAAAATGAAAACTGAGGAGAGACGTTAAAGAAATAGGAGGAAACTTAGAAAAATAACAAGATAAGGGAAGATGAAATTGGAATAGAAAATACAGGAATGGGTATGAAAAATAGAAAATATATTAGAGAGAGAGAGAGAGAGAGAGAGAGAGAGAGAGAGAGAGAGAGAGAGAGAGAGAGAGAGAGATAGGAGAAAAAATGAGGTAAGTGGAAAGCAAGGAATGAATAAGTAAAGCAGCTAGTGAAGTTCCCTACCCGTATTCCTGACCGCCTTGGAGACACGCCCAACATTCTTGATCTTTTCCTAACCTCCAACCCTTCTGCTTACTCTGTTAAACTTTCCTCTCCGTTGGGCTCCTCCGACCACAATCTAATTTCCGTTACCAGTTCTATCACTCCAGTGCAGCCTCAGGACCCGCCTAAGCGGAGGTGCTTCTGGCATTTTAACTCTGCTAAGTGGGAGGAACTAAGGCAGTACTATTCTGATTTCCTTGGGATGATTATTGTTTTCATGTCAGAGATCCTTCTCTTTGTGCCGAGCGCATAACAGAGGTGATTATCTCTGGCATGGAGCTATACATTCCTCATACTTTCTCTAACCCTAAAGCTAAAAAGCCTTGGTTTAACTCTGCTTGTTCTCGTGCTGTCAATGATAGAGAGGCGGCTCACAAACGGTTCCGTAGCCATCCAACTGCTGAAACTCATGCCCTATATATTTCTGCCCGTAATCATGCCAAATCTATTCTCCAACTTACTAAAAACTCTTTCATCAATAGAAAATGTCAAAGTCTTTCCAATTCTAACTCCTCTCGAGATTTCTGGCATCTAGCCAATAATATCTCTAACAACTTTACTTCTTCGTCTTTCCCTCCTTTACTTCATCCAGATGGCTCTACAGCTGTCTCTTCTTTTCTAAAGCTGAACTCTTCGCTCAAACCTTTGCTACCAACTCAACTTTGGATGATTCTGGGCATATTCCTCCTACTCCTCCACCCTCTGACTACTTCATCCCTAAAATTAAAATTCTTTATAAAGACGTTTTCCTGGCCCTCTCTGGCCTTGATTCTCGGAAGGCTTACGGTCCGGATGGAGTCCCTCCTGTTGTTCTCAAAACTGTGCTTCCGAACTCGCTCACTGCCTGGTCAAACTCTTTCATCTGTGTCTCTCTACTTCTATTTATCCTTCTTGCTGGAAGTTTGCTCACATTCAACCTGTCCCTAAAAAGGTGACCACTCCAATCCTTCTAACTACCGCCCTATAGCTTTGATTTCCTGCCTTTCTAAAGCCTTTGAGTCTATCCTTAATAGGAAGATAATGAGGCATCTATCAGCTCACAACCTTCTCTCTGATTGCCAGTATGGTTTCCGTAAAGGCAGATCTACTGGTGATCTTCTTACTTTCCTAACTGAATCTTGGTCATCCTCTTTTAGGGACTTCGGTGAAACCTTTGCTGTCGGCCTTGACATATCGAAAGCCTTCGATAGAGTCTGGCACAAATCTTTAATTTCTAAACTACCCTCCTACGGATTCTATCCTTCTCTCTGTACCTTCATCTCCAGTTTCCTTTCCGATCGTTCTATTGCTGCTGTAGTAGACGGTCACTGTTCTTCCCTAAAACTATCAACAGTGGTGTTCCACAGGGTTCTGTCCTATCACCCACTCTCTTTCTATTATTCATCAATGATCTCCTAAATCTGACTCAATGCCCTATCCACTCCTATGCTGATGATACCACCCTGCATTATTCAACAGCGTTCAACAGACGCCCAACCCAACAACAATTAAATGACTCAAGGCGAGATGCTATAGGACGCCTAACTTCTGATCTTTCACTTGTTTCTGATTGGGGCAGAGAAAACCTGGTTTTGTTCAATGCCTCAAAAACTCAATTTCTACAACTATCTACTCGACATAACCTTCCAGACAACTATCCTCTCTTCTTCAATAACACTCAACTTCCCTCTCCTCTACATTAAACACACTCGGTCTATCCTTCACTAAAAATCTAAACTGGAAATTTCACATCTCTACTCTTGCTAAATCAGCTTCCAAGAAGTTAGGTGTCCTATGGCGTCTTCGTCCATTTTCTCTCCCTCCCAGCTGCTTGCTCTGTACAAGGGCCTTATCCGCCCGTGTATGGAGTATGGCTCTCATGTCTGGGGGATCCACACACAGCTTTACTAAACAAGGTGGAATCTAAAGCTTTTCGTCTTATCAACTCTTCTCCTCTAACTGACTGTCTTGATTCTTTAAGTCACCGCCGCAATGTTGCATCTTTATCTGTCTTCTACCGCTGTTTTCATGCTGTCTGCTCTTCTGAACTTGCTAACTGCATGCCTTCCCCTCCTGCGGCCTCGCTGCACAAGACTCTCTACTTCTTCTCATCCCTATTCTGTCCATCTTCCTAATGCAAGAGTTAACCAGTATCTTCACTCCTTCATTCCCTACACTGGTAAACTCTGGAACTCTCTACCTGTGTCTGTATTTCCACCTGCCTATGACTTAAACTCTTTCAAAAGAGGAGTGTCAAGACACCTCTTACGTTAACTGGACCCTCCTTTTAGATTTTTTTGTTTTTTCTCTTTCTACTTTCCTCTTAACAGGGCCTGGCAACCAGCGGGTTTTTTTTTTTTTTCCAACACTTTGTTTGCCCTTGGCCAGTGCCCTTGTAATGTAAAAAAAAAAAAAAAAAATGAGGATAGCACCACACGTCTTGACCGTCACTCAGCGCTCGTAAAAAGTGTGCGTCTCTGCGTCGATGCTTGGTCACATGGGGCACCACACTCACTTCTCCCGCCAAGACGCCGATATCTCTCGACCCCAATCCTAAAGGGACACACTTTCTATTTCGTGAGAGAGATACACTTCTGTGGGGGGAGGGCGGAATGACGGGGTAAATTTCGAATGGTTTGACCTGCTGGAGTTTCCTTTTAGCCCAAGAGTTCCCTCAGGATTGGTCCTAGAAACATATATCCTTTTTGCTTTCAGTGTGAGGAATATCACCATCTCTTTCAGGTTCTTTAGAAATGTTTCTCTGCTCGGATAAAAATATTTCTAGATAATGAATTATGGAAGCAGGGTACCCAGATGTGTATTGTAATATCATGTCCTCTAGGAAATCACAAAGCAGCGCTGTTCGCGTCCCGATCAGGGGCTGGCACAGCGGCGTAGTAGGTGACCTCGCCAGTTGTCGCGGTGCACGGTGGTGTGGGGCGGCGCAGGTTAATATTGCACTGGCTGCAGTAAGTCTGATGGGTTCCTTGCAGCTCAGTAGGTATTTCCACCTTCATCTCTAACCTTTTCTTTGACTTGCCTTTATTTATTTATTTTTTTTTTTTTGCCATAGGAAAGAAATCCTTTCCTCTTATCCTGTTAACCTTTCTTGTGGGTTGATTTGATGAGAAGATCGTGTGTTGGCGAAGTCTTGTGTAAGTCTGGAGGAGCTTTCCGGAAGCGCGGCGCCCACAGGCCAGGCGAAAAGGCTGCCGCCATCATTACACGCCACCGTTCGTCTTCAGAAACTTTGCTCTCGTTTATTTTCCTGTTTGAGTTTCTTTCAAAATCTGCCAATTCCTGGGAGAAGTTTTGCTAACCCGGAATCGGCAACGAGATGCTGACGCCTCGTGAAATACAAGCAGAGGCTGTTTATTGTCTTCCTTCTTTTAGCTTGTGTTCTGTGAGCGGGTTTGCAAGAGACGCTCGGCTGAATGTAGTGCTGCTTGTGGTGGTTTTGGTGCTTGTGTACTCTCAGTCTTAGAGTCATCTTGGCGGAGGTTTTGAACGAAAATTAACGTAGAAAAGATGTAACTACTACTTATTTTTCTTATGTTTTCACTATGCTAGGAAAGACGACTTTTTTATATCCTCCCATATAACAGATACCTTAATATCCTTATTGGTTCTGTCCCTCAGTTTTATGTTTAACCAGTGGACATCCTTGAGCCCACGACTGTTGTGGTTCTCATCCCAGCGAGGTGGTCTACTTCTGTTTGCATTCTGGGGCGACAAAGCTTAGGGACGAATTGTATTGTTTTGACGCTAGATCACGTCCGTGGTAATACATTCTCTCTCTCTCTCTCTCTCTCTCTCTCTCTCTCTCTCTCTCTCTCTCTCTTGAATTGAGGATCTCTGCATGTCTATTTCCTTGTGCAAATTGAAAGTTAGCATTTTATAAATTATTGTTTGAACACAAACAAACATTATTTGTTTTGTATAAAGAATTCATTCAGGAAACCCGCCTACATGAAACTTCGCTGTCGTAGTTCGTGCATTTTTGTTTATAAGACGCAAGTACCCTGAAGAAAATATTCACAAAGAAACTCAAAGGAAGACAACAACTAACTGTCTTTTTGCTTTGAAGAAACTAATAATGTTGAACTATAGTAATTAATAAGCCAAATTTATAGAATCGAGTTTTTTTTCATCCTAATAATCACCCGTTTTTTCCTGGTACACTTCCTTTACTTCTTTCTTTGTGCACCGCTCCTCCTTTTATCATCATCTTTAGCTACAAGATTTTTTTTTTCATCTCTTTCTTTTCTCTAAATAAGTATTCCTCTATTCACTGCCTCCTATTCACCTTCTCTCTCATTCTTTTCTTCTTTTTCCACAGCGTCTCTTTCTTTTTCCTTCTCATTTTCCATATCTTTCACACTACTCTCCTTCCATCCCTCCTGTTCCCTCCTTTCCTCACCAACATCCATCTCTCTATTTCCTCCATCATCCCCAACAGAATTTAGTTAGTAGATAGATGGATAGCGCTTCAAGGGTCATGTTTTAAAGGCTTTCAAAATATTGTAGTAGAAGGTGAAGTCATTTTGCAACGTATCTTTATGGGTTGTTTATGTGGAAATGGTAATACAGAGCCGTCCTGATGACTCGCTCGTGGCGTTGTTGTTATTCATGCAGGCAAGATGAAACAAGCCATCAGCGAGGCGAGGAGAGGTGTGCTGCAGGCCGCGAGACAGGCAGTATTGAGAGCACCACGCAAACACCACATTATTCCCTTCACACACACACACACACACACACACACACACACACACACACACACACACACACACACACACACACACACACACACACACACACACACACACACACACTAGTGAAATAAATTTTTCTTCTATGGTGGTGACTTTTAAAGTTGGGAGGAACGTTTGCATGTGAAAAATAGAAGAATGGCACATCATTACCTTCATTGATACACATGTACTGCCTAGGTTTACACAGTACATTCGTCTGAGTTTCCATTAGAGATGTAAGGTTTGTTTTGGAGGGTGGAGCTTTCAAAATAGGGAGAAATACAACTAAAAGAGTAACACGCATAGACACCACCTTTATTATTTCTCTTTACTCGCATTCACGCAATGCACTTCACTGACTCAAGTGACACTAAGCGGAGAAAAAGAGGCCGAAGTTTACTGCAATGTTTCTACTTCAAGACGGTGAGAAGTGGCAGGAAATAAGATTGGCTCACACAAACCTAAACACTAACTTTATTACTATCCTTCATTCACACTCACTCGGCGCACTCTCAAGGGAATGGAAGTCGGACGTTTACAAGGATATTTCAACTTCAGGACGACGAGAAGTGGCGGGAAATACAATGAAATGAAATGGCAGGAGCGGCTGAAAACCACCTCCCGCACTGCCATATGTGAGTAAAGCTGAAGAATTCTGTGCGTTTGAGGTGTTCCCTGCAGGGCTAGGCTGGGGGACGCCCGGCGCACGCTAAGGCAGACAACAATGCATTTAACGAAGCCTTCACTCATTACTTAATTAACGTGGCTGCCTCCGCGCGGGATTCCTCTTTGTAGATGCTAACTGTTTCCCAATTTCGCCTCACCTCGGAAGTTTCTGTGTGTGTGTGGGTTGGGGGGATGGAATGGAAAGGCATTGCGTGCGTCGCCGCCATCACACAACTGGCCTGTCTTGCCGTTGTGATGTGTAACGAGTTGTTCCTTTTCTCATCCTTGGTTGTTAAATGATTCATCCTTCTCTAAACTTCTTCAGGCTTCAACCTTCGTTCTCTCTCTCTCTCTCTCTCTCTCTCTCTCTCTCTCTCTCTCTCTCTCTCTCTCTCTCTCTCTCATTCCTCATCCTCGGTATCATCGTTTCTTTTCTCTACTTCGTATTATTTCATCCCACCACCATCAACAATGAATTCGGTTTTAAATAGTATTGTATCTGCAAAGATCAAACTAGAAAAAATGAAAACAACAATGATGCAAGGAATTTTAGAAGATACCGAGCAAAAAAAATCAAAACGAAACTTCGTGACGAAAACCTAATTTTCAACACTTAGTTTAGAAACATTCTCCATTCATTTTTATGCTTTTTTAACTGAACAATATCGTTTCATATAAGGAAAAAAACATTGCGTCTTGTTGGCCTGAGCGCCGCTGATCACATTCTGACCCAGGCAATGACGTAAACACGCCACACTTCTCTCCTTTGCATGTCACACGAACACAGACTCACATTTGGCCCCGAAAAACTGCCGTGACCCAAGGATACATGACCAGAAAATGAGAGGCACCAGTTGACTTATGTAAAGTCAGGTAAGGTCATGTGTGTCCTTGGCCACTTATGTTATTTTCTTGGCGGGTATGTTTCATTTTAGCGGCGAAGCTGAAGAAACGACAAAACTCTGAAGTGTGGGTCTTAAGTCAGAAGCTTTCCTTGGTCTTCAGAGCCTGAGTCAAAGTTTCCTTATCCTAACTAATGACTCACGAGGATTCATTTGTTACGCTCCTGCCGCCTCTCTCTCTCTCTCTCTCTCTCTCTCTCTCTCTCTCTCTCTCTCTCTCTCTCTCTCTCTCAATCGTCAAGCCTCGAATTGGGTCACGCGGGCTTCAAACAATACTGACAGATGTGACCTCATTTTGGTGTTTATGGAAATGAAGCAATTAAAAGCACTGTGGAAGATTCACTTGCTAGAATAAGAGAAGTGGTGTGTGTGTGTGTGTGTGTGTGTGTGTGTGTGTGTGTGTGTGTGTGAGGAGATGATACGGTCACCAAATTTCATGATTAGTTAAGGTCGAGTTTCCTCTTTTACAAAATTTAGGCAGCGCAATTTTAGACACACAAGACTACGTATATGTAGAAGTGGAGTGTTAATCCTCTTCTGACAACACACACACACACACACACACACACACACACACACACACACACACACACACACACACACACACACACACACACACACACACACACACACATAGCACCAGTGTTGCCATCAGAACCTCCACTGAGTCAAAACCCTGCGAGGCTGAGGCTGCGTAAGTGAAATTGGGTTTAGGGGAAATGAGCGGCTGCGGGCGGGGCTTCCAACAATAACACTTACCCCGGGATAAAGAGAGAAGCCACAGGACATGGGGGCGTGGGCTTCCGGGCTCGTTTGGGGATAAGGAAACAGAATCGGAAAATAATGGAAACGTGAGACAATGGGAGTGTGAGAGGTGCAGTAGGAGCGTGTGGCGTGGGAAAGTGAGAGAGAGAGAGAGAGAGAGAGAGAGAGAGAGAGAGAGAGAGAGAGAGAGAGAGGTTATTAGTTTTGGTGATGAGAAGGTGAGGAAGGCAAGGGCAGGAAAGGGAAAGGAAGAGATTTGGGCGTCACTGAAATGATATGTAAAGATGATTTGCGCTACATAGGAAAGGGAAAAAATTTTTTTTTTTACCCGAAATGATGTGAAGGTTAATCTAATGTGAGGATGTGTGTTTTTCCTTCTTAGTAATACATAGAATGATTTATTAAACTGACTTTGTATTTTCGCTCATGCAGTGTGAAATAGACGCTCAGCTGGCAAAAAGAAAAAAAAAAGAAAGAAATGAAATACTAATAGGAAATCTTCGTCCTGTAGTGGAATTAAGGTACAATGATGATGATGATGATGATTACGACAATGAGGATGATGATTATGTGCATTGTATACGTACGAAAGAGCGAAACAGGAATATACTGAACGAGACAGACCAAAGTTACTACAGTTACAGCTGGGAAATAACAGGAAATTTTTAAACTGTATAGTCACTTGAATCTGAAACGTCCGGCCCTTCACCGTTTGATTCATGGCCCATAAATCATTCGGGCAAATTTGATGTTCATCTCAGCGATATGATGGAATGTCCGCACCAAATAGAATGCCACGGAATTCTCTCTAAAATTTCCGAGCCTCTGTCTGATTTTTACGTGTCTTACATTTATCAGATATGTTGTTTTCTTTCGTATCTTTTGTTATTTAATCAACATCCAAATTTGTTTTATTATACAACCAAAAAAAAAAAAAAAAAATGTGCCTAGCCTTCCGCACATCTTGATACCTTCCATGTTTCCTCCTATTCCTTTCTCTCTCAAAATATCGTAAATTTCGTGATATTCATCATTATAAGCTAGTAGTTAATATACATCTTGAATATCTTTGTCCTTGACACAGCTAGACTCATCCATCGCTCGTCTCTGCGATGTTTACCCTTCTTCTATACATCAGAGTCTCTCGCCCTTCCTTTCAGCCTCAGACCCTTAGAATAAACTCTTGAACGCCCTACTCTTTGTGTGCCAACGGATGAGAGTTTAGAGAGCAGGAGGAAGAAGTGGAGGCGTCAGCTTTTTCCATCCTCAACACCAAACATCATCTTAAATTCACTTTCTTCACGAGACTGTCAACCTCCAGCATGACTCTTGGTTTATCGACCTCGTATGCTGGTGCCAAAAAGCCGCGTTCCGTCACGTTTTGTCCTCCCACGCTGCTGTTTCACTCGTATCACGTGGTTGGGCGGAGAGGTGGCTTTGGAGTCTTGGAAGGAATTCAAGCAGGCTATTCATTGAAGCTGTAAATTAATGATGTTTTAGTTAGTTCGAGTTTTACAGGGCATATTAATTCAGTATATTTTCCTGGTAATTGAGTGATTTTTGGTTCCATTGGGCAAACTGGTTCACTATAAACATCTTTTTTTTCATAATTTTGAGGTGAGTTGAGGTCCCGTTGGGTAAAGTCTTTATGTATTCAGCGTCTCATTTTTCATGGCGTTTAATGCTAACAGATGCCTCCCGCTGAGGCCATAAACGCTCCCGCCGGTGTTTAAGGAGCATCAAGGCTTTGTGTCTTAATTTATCCAGATGGCCGCGATGTAAAGGCGAGATGTAAAAGTAGATTTTTCACCAAGAAACATTTTCTTAGATCACCCTTCATCTTCGTCTCGGGGGAAGTAAAACATAAAACAGAATCTCCTCTTGATGAAAGACGTCAAGGTTTATTGCTTGTCCAAAGATCTCATTTGAATATAACACTTTAAATGGCCCATGAAAGGAACCTCCGGAATAAACAACGATGCTGTTCCTTAGCTTCATGAATTTGTTAGTCTCAGATTTCAGTGCGGTGTCATGTTTGCTTCAGATAAAAACCATCGTACATAACTCAGTACATGACTTACATAAGCAATGCAGTGAAGCCAGCCCTTATGTAACAATCTCAGGCGTCTTATTGACTACACTTGTCAACGCGAACCACGCCCACTAATGATGAAGAGGGACGCTGTGTTATCTCGCCAGTCTTTTAGGTTATCACAAGATACGTAACGCCGTGGACACCTCAGGAACCCCCGCCCACCTTCCCTTGGAGCCCAGTGTTAGGACCAAGGGAGCGGTGGAGTGTTGCCTCGCTTCCCTCAAGGGCCACTCAGTAGATGAATAAGATAAATGTTTTGGTACCGATCGCTTTTTTGAATTGCCAAGGTTCTGTATTCAAACCTTACTCTTGTTTTGTTTTGTTTACGTTTTTGGGTTTCGCTTCTTTGTGACGTTCAGATTTGTTTCGTCTCTCTCTCTCTCTCTCTCTCTCTCTCTCTCTCTCTCTCTCTCTCTCTCTCTTCTATTCACATGAGTTACGTATGTTTTTCATGAAAGAGATTCGTTTAATTAGTCTTCGTGTTTTCTTTACAGGCGGTATTTTTGTTTCCGCATGCAATCACACTTTTTATGCTCATTTTCTTTATTTTTTTCATGAAATTCAAGCAGTTTTCATATAAGGTCAATTTCACCTCGTTCGCACACATAACTTTCCCGTTTACTTGCACCACGATTGAATAACTTGAAAAGAATCTACAATCGCTATAAAAAGAGAGAGAGAGAGAGAGAGAGAGAGAGAGAGAGAGAGAGAGAGAGAGAGAGAGAGAGAGAGAAAAAAACTGTAGAAAATTTCAGTCAACCATAGCAAGCAGCGGCAGTAATCACTCAGATATGTCACGCCTTTCACTCCATTCGCAGTCGGGCAGTGACGATAGAAAGACGAGAAAGAAAAAAAGTCCTCGGTATAAGCTTCGGTAATCAAATATTCACGGCTGATCAGTCACTCGAATCCTGCTTGGAGATGGACATACGTTGTTTTAAGTATGAGACATTACTACCACCATCACCACCACCATCACCAGCACCACCACAAACAACACCAACACTAACAGTCCTACGACTATTTTTAGATAAAGAGGAGGAAAATAGAGAGAAAAAGAACGATAAAGGAGGAGGAAGAGGAAGCGAAAAAGACCGATAAAGGAGGAGGAAAAGGGAGAGAAAAAGAGAGATAAAGGGGAAGATAGGTAGTGGAGAGGGAGAACCATGAAGATTAGGGAGAAGATTAAGAAGAAGAGGAGAGAGAGAGAGAGAGAGAGAGAGAGAGAGAGAGAGAGAGAGAGAGAGAGAGAGAGAGAGAGAGAGAGAGAGAGAGAGAGAATTGAAAGGGAGAGAAGCAGTTAATGACAACAAAGAGGATGAGGAGGAGGACGAGGTGGATTAGAAGTAGAAAGGGAGAAGCAGGAAGAGTAGTGGTAAATGGTAGGGTAGAGAGACAAAGGTGATTAAAAAGAGGAGGAAGAAGAGATTGATAACAAAAGACGATGAAAGAGAGAAGAAGGAAATGAGAGAGAGAGAGAGAGAGAGAGAGAGAGAGAGAGAGAGAGAGAGAGAGAGAGAGAGAGAGAGAGAGAGAGCGAATCAGGGAAAAAATGAGAGGAAGAGGTTGACAAGAAGAAAAAGACCACACATAGGTTGTAAAGGCGATCATGTTTCCACGAAGCACTGAGTCTTAGCATCCGGCACGACTTAATACTTTTATTGTAATGCTCTTTTCCCGGGAATTACTTGCAACATTTTTAGCTATGTTTATTCCACAGTTTCTTAGATAATCTTGTAGACTAAAAAAAATGATCAATCTCCTATTTTTTTTTTTTTTTTTTTGTGTGTGTACATCCCAGGAAACATTTTTTTTTATAGGTCTCTGAATGTCAGAAAAAAAACGTAGTTACTTGCACTTTTATTTTGTACTTATTGCCTAACTTAAAAAGCATATAATCTACTTTATTTTTTGTTGAAGTATCCATCCAACATTCAAAAAGTACTGTGAATGTCAATAAGTTGCTAAATAGATAAATAAAACGACCAGTGCAGTAAAAGAATTAAACACACGTTCTACCTTAAACTCTCTCTGCATCTGAATTATAGAAAACGCTAGGGAGTCCTCGTCACCATTCTGAAAGATGGACGGACAGATTATCAAGTAAACCTTTTTCTTTTCCCTCGTACTCTAAAAGGAATACAGTCTTCCCATACTAGCATCTGAGTATGTGCTACCATTATCCACATGACGATGCTCCTCAGAAATTCGGGCTTTTTCGTAATATAAGTGTCAGTGTTTTAATCTCTTTCCCACGCGTCATCATCCTTATTCTTGCTTCACTTCTTTGACATTGTTTCTGTCATTGTTCTGTCCGCCGTGTGATGATTCGGGATGTTGTTAATTGAAGACATCCGTCGGGGAGGAAGATGAGCTCACGGATTGTAATTACTTCTCTGACAATGGAATCCTGAAGGGGTGATTGGGCGAGGAGGTGGTACTTTTTGCGTCGTCTTAAGTGTTATTGCAGCTGTTTCCTCCGTGATTGAACGCTTTTCCACCGCCGCCGCCCTCACCACCACCACCACCACCACCACCACCACCACCACCACCACCACCACCACTACTACTACTACTACTACTACTACTACTACTACTACTACTACTACTACTACTACTACTACTATCAGATCCTAGACGATCAACACACTACTATACACATCAGTTCTGTCACTACCACAACCACACCACATCCACAACCACCACCACCACAGTGACAAGAACAACACTAACAATAACAAAAATCTATCACCACCAAAGCAACAACAACAGCAACAATACTACTATCACTACACCACCACCACCACCACCACCACCACCACCACCACCACCACAATGACATCAACGACAACAACACTTACGACGCCACTTCCAAGCATACTAACGAGCACAACAGAGAAAAATACGAATCACCACTGTTAATTTTACAAGAGAGAGAGAGAGAGAGAGAGAGAGAGAGAGAGAGAGAGAGAGAGAGAGAGAGAGAGAAGAAAAGAAACCAAGCAAGCAATTTCCAAGTTACTTACCTCCAAGTCCTCAGAATGAAGCACAAAGATTCTTCCTCTCTTTCTCAACTCTTAATCTACCTAAAATTTCACCAACCTTTGTATCTTATTCCACAGTACAATATCTCTTTTCTTTGCCACACATCTTACGTTTCACCCTTTGCCTTTCATTCTCTAGTAAAGTATCACCTCTGCAAATACCCACAATTTATATCTTCCTCTTCCTTCTATTCTACGGCACAGTATCCCCCTTCAGCATCCTTTACCTCGCAGTGTGGGAGTCATTTGTTGCAGGATAACCATGCATCACTTACTTCAGTGCTGCCACCTGTCCGCGAGTTTTATACTATATGCCCATGAAGAATAAATGAGATGTGTACCTCGAATACGCTGAACAGAGAGAGAGAGAGAGAGAGAGAGAGAGAGAGAGAGAGAGAGAGAGAGAGAGAGAGAGAGAGAAAGAGAATGAGGTCAGGAGTAGGAGGATAAGAAAGTAAGAAAAAGAGAAGATTTATATGAGAGAGAGAGAGAGAGAGAGAGAGAGAGAGAGAGAGAGAGAGAGAGAGAGAGAGAGAGAGAGAGAGAGAGAATAGCTGTGTGAGAAAATACCATGTGTGCAAAGGGTTGGGAAATATTTTATGGTGAGCGAGTATGAAGATGTGAGGGCGCAGACAAGCACTTAGGAGACGTATACAAGCATACATACAACTTTTACATTACATTTACGAGTACACAAGTGGAGGCTGGTCGAGCGCTTAAAATTTCACACACACACACACACACACACACACACACACACACACACACACACACACACGTCTGCCTCGGTAGAGATAGCTAGAAAGTTCAAAAGTAACTGCAGTTTTTAATTCAACCAAGAAATAGGAAAAGCACTCCTGTCCTTTCGCAAGCGTCTGAGTTTTAGGCCAACGTGGTACAGTGAAATCATGCGCGCTTTGGGGTCCGAGGGGTCTCCAAGCGCACAGGTTCGAATCCTGTCCACGGTCCGAGTGTAGGTTGGGCTTCCTCACTCGGGGCAACGGTATCCTAGCAGGTGGGCTTTGAGATAGGAGGTACCCATAAACTCCCGTGAAAAGCCCACATGGTATAAATAAATAAATAAAAAAAGAAGGTAAGAATGAAGGAAGGCGAAGGCATGTAAGAGTGAAGGGAGGAAGCGAGCAGCAGGTAATACAGATAAGGAAGATAGACGGGTGAGGAATGGCAGTGCGTTAGGACCTCGTTTGTAACTGAATTTACTGTAAGTAGTGGACATCCATCGCCTAGATAAGAAAGGCAGGTTTGCTGGTAATGACAAAAAAAAGGTGCGTACATCAGACATGTTTGTTGTGATTTTTTTTTGTAATGAAAATCTGATGGAAGATGGACATGATAAGGTCACTGGTGTGGCTTGTGATTCTACCTTGTGTTGTGTGTGTGCGTGTGTGTGTTCAGAAGAAATTATTTTTATCATTTAAATGGCTTTTGAGGAGGAGATAAAAAGGAAAAAAAGAAAAAAAATAAGATTAAGATAACATGAATATTACTGAGAAAAGTTTTGGAGTGTATTCAGAGGAAAGAAAATTAGGCCAAGCGGAAGTTGAAATCCTCCCCACGTAGTAGTGTGTTGCCTATTAAGCCGTAACTTTATCTTGCGGCTCACTTCCAAGAAAGCAAGTTTGGGAAGCACCTGTCAGATTAAAAATTCCGCGCCACTGCTACACCTGCTCCAAAAGATTCTTAAACCTTCACTCAGAAGATTCTTAAACTCACAACCGAAAGATACCTACACCTACATTCAAAGGATTGCTACAACTATGGATATCCAAACGATTCCTTCAGCCACATTAAAGAAATTCCTACACAAGGACCCGAAAAGATTCCTCTTCTGGATTTTATAGTCTATAGTGAGAGAGAGAGAGAGAGAGAGAGAGAGAGAGAGAGAGAGAGAGAGAGAGGAGAGGAGAGGAGAGGATATATATATATATATATATATATATATATATATATATATATATATATATATATATATATATATATATATATATATATATATATATATATATATATATATATATATAGAGAGAGAGAGAGAGAGAGAGAGAGAGAGAGAGAGAGAGAGAGAGAGAGACAGTTTTTTATTCTATTCAAGTTCCGCTTTGTCTTCGTTCGTTTATACATTTTCAGGAAGAAATATGATGGTCAGATTTCATAATTCGAAATTTTAATGAGACCTGAAAACTTTTGCATAATAGATCATAACAAGGGGCCATTCTGGGAACATAATTATGAGGATTGCTATTGTACAGGAGTGCTTATTAGTATGCGAGAGAGAGAGAGAGAGAGAGAGAGAGAGAGAGAGAGAGAGAGAGAGAGAGAGAGAGAGAGAGAGCAGTAAATGTTGAGGACAAAGTGTGTGGTGGGAAAATTGATGATAGTCGTTCTCGAGTCAGAGAGGGAAGGGGAGAAGAGATAAAAGTGAGACGAGAAAAAAAAAAAAGTAGATGGTGATGAGAAATAAGAAATATATCGCCAGAGAACAAAATAAAAAGAAGAGAAAAATGAGTGGTGGGGTGAACAGGATGATAGTACAGTCGACTGAGAGCTCCCACAACGACATAGTATAAATAGAAACATGAATACAAATGAAATGTTATATTCTCACTGAATAAAAGGTAAACGATATATATATATATATATATATATATATATATATATATATATATATATATATATATATATATATATATATATATATATATATATATGAAAGAAAAAAAGAAAAACGAATCTGTCAGATGTCGACGTCAGTTTTATCTCACAAATGTTGGAAGATGGAGAAGGGGGAAAAAAAAAAAACGTAGATAGGATCAGGTAGGCTGGGGTGGACTGGGGTGGACTCCTGAGCTGTGGAGGGAGGGAGCCAAGAGTCACTAGGACAGAAAGGCCTTGTCGTGACGCTGCCACGGCTACACTTCAGCCTTAGGGAAAATTGAAGAAGCGTCTGAGTATGGAAGGGGACGCAGGCCACCGCCAGGAGGCAGCTCGTCGACAAAGAAAAGAGACGAGGTGGTCCTCTTTGTAAAAAATGAATGGTGCTCGCAAACAAGTGTGACGGAAACTAGAGACAGCAAGAACAGCGAGGGTTATAATTTTAGCGTCCTGACGGTCCTCCCGTGTAGGTGGAAATAATGCCGGGGAAAAATATAACCCACTCAGCCTTGTTGGTCCAGTGTAGTGTGTTGTTTTAGTTTCTAGGTGTCATTATTTGCCTGCTACTCGTCATTTTTATTACATGGGAGAGTGTGCATCAATTCTTCCCGTAAAAATTTAAGTAGAGGAAAGCGCGTTATCATAGTGCGTGTCCTAATGAAACTGGTCCTCTCTGGTGGCTGGATAGATGGATTGTTTGTTCGCGAGTTGGTGCTTCGTTCACAGCAGGAAATCTAAGTCAGAGGAATTACATAATAAGCAGAGAGAGAGAGAGAGAGAGAGAGAGAGAGAGAGAGAGAGAGAGAGAGAGAGAGAGAGAGAGAGAGAGAGAGAGAGAGAGTTGAATAATTAGATAATGAAACAAGCAAGAGGAGAGGATAAGAGTAAAAATGGAGAGAGGAGACTAGAACGACGATAATGAATGGAAGTAGCGAGCGTGACTAAGAGTACTATTTTTCATTTGAGAGAGGAAAGTGAGCACGTTTGTTGGTGTGGTCGTGTGTGAGTGCGTGTGTGCGTGCGAGTGGGTGGGTGGGTCGGATGTGTTGTGTTGTTGCGTTGTGTTTGAGCGGTCCTGTGTCAGCCGGAATGCTCAGGTGTTTTATTGAAGTTCCCTTTTGTATTGACGCTGAAAACCTGCCTCGTCCATTGGCTCGCCTTTGTTGTGGGGCAGCTCGTGTGGCGATGCGGCGAGGGGACGTCCAGTGCATTGATGTATAGTGCCCGCTGATATTTTCTCGTCGTGCCTTGCGGGCTAAACCAGAGTCTTTGACAAGCCCCCTCATCATCCGCCGCCGCCGCCCCTCCCTCACCACCGGCTGTGTGTCGCGCGGAGGATAAACAGAAGCCGGGTTGACATGAAGAATAGGGGAAGACAGATAGCAAAAGAGGAGGGGAGAAAGAGGAAAAAAACACTATGAAGGAGTTGAGGGAAGTGGGGGATGTGGGCGCCGGTAAATCTATCTTGTTCTGATCGACTAACAGGTGATGTGTTGGAATATCTCTCCGTCTGGTGATGAACGGCCTGTCAGTGTACGCGGGGAATGGCAAAGAGCTGTCCGTATCTCCACCAGCTACTTGTTCTTTTTGTTGGCGGGACACAGATGTGTGTGTGTGTTTGTGTGTGTGTGTGTGTGTGTGTGTGTGTGTGTGTGTGTGTGTGTGTGTGTGTGTGTGTGTGTGTGTGTTTGTGTGTACTTTAAGGTATTTTATTGGCTGCACTTACTATTATTGCAGCCCCCGGACCATTTTCCATTAACACAATGTAGAGAAAAGCAACATTAACACCACCACCACACCACTACTACCACCACCACCACCACAGGGTGTCGCCTAATTCCTGTCCCTTTCTCTCTCCCACAGACTGCAACATTCACTGAGGAAGCGACGCCCACCATTGCCACAGGTAAGGTCTCTCTCAAGGCTACATTAAGCTGCCTTCCCTTTGAGCATGAGCAGTCTCTTTGCCGCCCACGAGTTCTTAGTAATGTCTCTTTGTGTCGCCTACATCCTGTGTCTCCCCGTAAATGAGGGTCCGTGTTTTCAAAGCGAGAGGACTAATGTGTTGTTAGGCAAGCATCAGCGTTACAGCACGAGATGGTAAGAGTGTAATGAATCCTTCCGTAATACTTGATGCTGGTTATTGATCCCATTCCAGAATGTGAGAGGAAAGAGAAAAGTTCCTGCAATTACGCGATCGCAGGCAATTAACGCTTCCTTGTGGGGCGTCCCTCGTGCAAGACACTCGTAAATCTGCGGTGGTGTGTCACGCGTTCGCTTCTTCCTCGCTTGTTCGTCCCCCGCCCCGGCAGCAAGACGACTCCGCCTCCGTGCTGTTGGTTGTAGTTTGCTAGAAAGTCGTGGTGGGTCGTGACGGGAAGTGGTGGCTGTGTCAGAGGCGTGGGTGGTGGGGCGACCTGAGGGCAAAGGGGCAGGAGCGTGAGAGTAGTGAAGTAACGAGGGAGTGAGTTAAGGCAGGATGGAAATCGAAAAAAAGGGAAGAAGTTAGAAAGAAAATGGGGAGGAAGGGAGAGGGGGAGAAGGAAAAATGGTGGAGGGGAAGGGATGAGGGTGGAAGGGAGAATGTGTTTATATGGTAAAGGTCAGGCGGGCTTATCAGAGAGACAATGGAAGGTGGAGATAGGGATCATTAATTAAGATGTACGAGATGCTCTTAGATAAGCTCAGATATAGAGCAACGTCAAGGGATGCGAAGTGGCACAAGAACGCGAGATTATATACCCTATATAAACCAAGATAGACTGTGTTCATCACTTGGTGTAGTGAATAACTATTTGATTTCAGTGAAGGCGTGGAGTAGCAGAAATACAGCAGGATACGAGTGTTGTGTCATAAAACCATTGCTCTTCGGATCCTGCCTTGAAGTTACTGCACCGTATTAAATCGTTGCCAGAGGACAGGAGGCTTTGTAAGGATTTGGTGCGTGGGCTGGATACTACCTGAAATTATTTTATACCCTTGTTTCTCAACGGAACCAGGTGGAGTGTCACAGTGCGGGACGAGCATGGAGTCAGTCTTACGATGTGTGTTTCTTTTTATACTGTGATAGGCGTAGAGTATGAGAACAGGACACACCCGCTGCGTAATGAAATCCAACGCGGCTACACTCCAGCTGACGTCACAGGAACATGTTTGGGCATAAAGATAAGTTAGGATGGTGGCCTTGAGAGAGACAAGAACGATTATAAGAGCTTTGGGTAGGATAAATATGAAGTGTGTTTGCCTCCATCCGAACTTGAGATAAGACAAAGGATTTGGCCTAAGGTGTTCTAGATGAATGTCCTTGTATAGGCTAGGAAGGTAATTGTGTATGTATGTGTACGTGATTGAATGTATATATGTGTATAATATGAACATTATTAAGAAAAACCCAAGGAGATAAACGCTGGTATTTCCGTGACAAGTAGGAAAGCTCTCGTGTAAACCCCTGATATGTACATAGGCTTAAGTTACTCTTGCTTATGCTACAGCAAATAAACATCCACTCACAGCCGGATAGCAGAAAGTGGCAATGAGTTTATGGTAGCAAAGACAACGTTAAAATGAAATCAAAGCAAGGAAGAAGAAAAGAAAGGGCCCCAGTAAGATCACTTCCATTTAGTGACTCTTGGGATTCCAGTTTCGTCTTGTTTCTTCATTTAGGGAGAAAAGCGATGCAGGAAAACCTACACTGTTGTAACTTACCGACAGGGGACGAAGTTCTGTGCTAGGTTAACATTGTTATTCGGAACCAGACGTTGTTTGTTTCCCCACCGTCTGTCCCTTGTTGCCTCGCTGTACTCGAGACGTCCTTCGTTTTTCTGCCCTCGGCCTCACCCACACCTCTCGCCGTCCCTTTAGCTAGTCTGTTTATTGGTTGAAAGCGTTCTGTCTCCGTTGTATGTATGAATTTGTGCAATTTTTACTGTGAAGAAAATTGGTTGGTTTAGCGTGTAAAGACCAAAGAGAATGTGGACTTAAATGTGAGAGAACGAGACCATCTTGAACGTTACCTTGTTTTACTATGAGAACGCAGCTGAAGTATAGGATAGTATCAATTAATGGAAAAGAGATTGTGATATCCAACAGCTATGATATTCACGAACCATGGATCATACAAAACAAAACCAATTGCAGTAGAAAAATAAAACTTGCATATGTTAACTGCGACGTGGAAGTTCTGAAAATGGAGGGAAAAGTTGGAGAGGGAAAAAAAGAAACCATTAAATTCGGGGAAAGAAATGGCTGTTGTGGAAGGTCGCGAGGTCAGGCTAACGATTACGCCGCGGCTGAAAAAAGAGCAAGAGTGGACTTGAGGAGGTACTTGAAGGTACTTTGCGAAGAGTTAAGTTTTACCCACCGTGCTCGTTTTCTCGTCTTTTGTTTACTCCTCCTCCTCCTCCTCCTCCTCCTCCTCCTCCTCCTAATTTTTCTCTCATTCCCTTATTTTTCTTTTTCACTCATCTCTTTTTCCTTTTTATTCTCCTGCTTTCTCACATTCCCTTTTCATCCTCCTTTTTCTCTTCTCTTTCTAGGCCTTTTTTACGTGACTACAGCTTGATATCCCCCTCACAGAGAAAGCTTTACTTCATTGCTTGATGTGTTCCTTTTCAAACGTACTTCATTAATATGTTTTCATGGTCACGTTTCTCGATAGACAAGGCAAACACTACTGTACAGGAACAACTTATATCATATGTGTGTGTGTGTGTGTGTGTGTGTGTGTGTGTGTGTGTGTGTGTGTGTGTGTGTGTGTGTGTGCGTGAGAGAGAGAGAGAGAGAGAGAGAGAGAGAGAGAGAGAGCGTGTGTTCTATGTAAATGATTTCTTAGTCTGGTCCTGCTCACCTCTCTCTCTCTCTCTCTCTCTCTCTCTCTCTCTCTCTCTCTCTCTCTCTCTCTCTCTCTCTCTCTCTCTCTCTTTCTCCACCCCCTTACCCCCCAACCTATTGATGTTTCAACTTCACAGTTTCGCCTTCATGAAGCATCTCATTTTATGCACGTTCATATCACCCGGGCGTCAGTCTGAAGGAGAGGCAGAGCTGTGGAAAAAAGTGTATCACTCATGCAAGACTTCCAGCGAACTGCAAACTCATGACCAAGTTTGGAGACAATTCACTCGGGAGTCTGGCGGCAGTTCAGATACACGGGGAAGTTTGGGACTGCTTGATAACATACACGAGGCTGGACGATTGTCAAACCTTGTTTTATTTTTTTAGTTTCTATAATGAATTGACTTTCCGTGTATGATCGCTCTCGGAATAAAACGCACCAAAATTTACAATTCCAAGTTATTGCCATTCCTTTTAGAATTCTACATAAGTTTCATGTGTATCTTTTTATAAACGTTTGTACTGTATTCTCAAAGATTTTGGTGTGTTTTCCTTGCTATTTTAAAATTCTTTAGTGCAAGTTACTGGGTTTTTTACTATTTGAATAATTCTATATCATTCATGAAAGAATTACCCATGGGAAACAAATTGATACTCTCTGTGATCTTTTAAAACAATCCTTATGAGATCCCACAGCAACAATTAAAACACCGGCTTTTATTGTGACACCAAAACGTTCAGAATTCAAGTAAAACACACATGAAGATTTGCGGCTGTCAATGTCTGGTTAGGTGGAGGGTCCCTTCCTTAGCGTTACTCCCTTCTAAGGTACGAACGCCACGATCATGTTATTGTTCATCCTCAGTCTCTCTCTCCCATACCACTCTCCCTTTCTAGCCAACCGTTTCATGCCATCTTCCACCACGTACCGCTGCTCTCCTACATATTCTCTCTCTCTCTCTCTCTCTCTCTCTCTCTCTCTCTCTCTCTCTCTCTCTCTCTCTTGGCAAGGAACCTTAATTCCACACCTATTCTTTATGTCTCCCATTTTTTACTTTCCTTCTCCTCGTCGCGTCGACATTTTTTGCCTGTGCCGCCTCATCATCGCTCCCTCTTTCCTACTTTCCCTCCACTTCCCCAACTGGCGACCCCTTTCTCCTCGTCTTGTATCTCTGCCTCACCTCGCTTCACCTTGCGGCAGATAATTACACATGTAGATGCCGCACCTTGAGCCAGATTTCCTTCCCATCCGTGAAGACTATCTTGGTAAGCCTTGCTAGTAATGTGACTTAAAGGCGAACGATGCGTTTAATCACTGTAATAATTGATTGATGAACTAGTGAATGGGTTCTCTACTGACGGCGAGAGATATTTCAACGCGTCAGAATCGTTCTTCAATAGTGGCACATTCTAGACGTTCCCTTCCGACAAGCTTTTTTTTTCTTCACGCTGATGATTAAAGCTGTCTCTCCTTATTGATTGTTTAATTGACTGTATCGCTAGAGAGAGAGAGAGAGAGAGAGAGAGAGAGAGAGAGAGGGAGAGGGAGAAAAGAGGTAATAGCTACGAAAAAAAAGGCATAACGGAGGCAGGGACGCGAAGACAAAGGGGTAGTGTAAGGGGTGGAACAAAAAGAGTGTGAGGGGCCTGCAGCAAAATGTGAAACAGAAGAGAAAGTGCACCTGACATTACCCGTGTGTAGGTAACCATTTTCACATCAGTAACACCCTTTCCCCCGCCTCCCTCCGCTACACACGTACATTGGAATCTCTCTCTCTCTCTCTCTCTCTCTCTCTCTCTCTCTCTCTCTCTCTCTCTCTCTCTCTCTTACATACATCTAACCTCAAAATACTTTGCATTCTGTCTCTCTTATCTGCGTAAATGCAAGCAGCTTTGAATAACAAGTTTGGGTAATAACTCACACCAATATCGTATCTATCTCTCGCATCTCCTGACGGTACTTCATCCACAGGCAGCGCTCAGAACAAGTATATCAAGCATACGTAGACCCTCCCGTCCCTTCCTCGCACCAGCCCCCGTCCCGTCCACCGAATGTATTGAAGTTATTGATACAAAAACCGATATGGGGGAAATATGAACATGGCGTGGCTTTCTCATAAATATTACTGGAAGGGAAACTAGTCCACCTCATCCACCTAATACATATAATGACAGTGCTTGTGGCCTTATACACTGAACTGGTCCCAAGCGTCAAGGTCAGGCAGGGTTTCCGGCTCCCTGTTAAGTAAGCCTTGGCGAGTTAGTGATGCTGGTGCGTGCTTGAGAGGCGGCGCAGCAATCTCATTACCGCGGCTGCTGACCCTCTCTTGACGGAGCAGCGACATGCCTGAAGGAAGGGAGGGAGCATCCGAGAAGAACCCTTTGTTGGTCAGTTTCAAAGAAGGCGGTGATTGATGTTGTTAGTGGTAGTGGTGGTGGTGGTGGTGGAGAGAGAGAGAGAGAGAGAGAGAGAGAGAGAGAGAGAGAGAGAGAGAGAGAGAGAGAGAGAGAGAGAGAGAGAGAGAGAGAGAGGTGGGTTTTGCTTGGATATTTTGTATCTTCTGCTGATTTTTATATTTTGTGTTTTGTTTCGTGAATATGTTCTTGTTTCTTTTGTTGCATTTTTCCTTGACTCTCCTCTCCTTTTTTTGTCCTGTTGTCGTTGTCGTTATCTTCTTTTCCTTCGCCTCAGTCTCCGTCTCCGCCTCCGCCTCCGTCTCCGCCTCCGCCTCCGCCTCCGCCTCCGCCTCCGCCTCCGCCTCCTCCTCCTCCTCCTCCTCCTCCTCCTCCTCCTCCTCCTCCTCCTCCTCCTCCTCCTCCTCCTCTTACTTCTTCGCTTCATCTTTTCACCATGGTCATTACGGCAAAGTTTACACACACACACACACACACACACACACACACACACACACACACACACACACACACACACACACACACACACACACACACTAATGGACCACAAAAACGGGACATTTTTCGCCCCCTAATCTACCCAGCAAGCAGCGTCTCCTACCTTTTCAACACGCCAGTCAGTGTATTTTAACCCAACATGAATGCTTTTCCTTGGACGCCCTCTGTGGGAATTTGTGCATGAAAATTTACTTGCAATACTAACTAAATAGATCTTGAGTGAGTTCTTGTGAAGTGTATGGAATTGGCTTCTCTCTCTCTCTCTCTCTCTCTCTCTCTCTCTCTCTCTCTCTCTCTCTCTCTCTCTCTCTCTCTCTCTCTCTCACCGTGGCCTACATACACTCCCCGCTGTCGCTTTTCTTTTAACAATCCCTATAAATCTAGCGGCGAGTACTTATTGCTGTAATACATAATGGAAGGAGCAGTATAGCGTGAGGGATCCTTCTTATCGCTAGCTGGGCTTCGTGGGGCGTGAAGGCTGGGTCGTGGAGTGCGTCCCTCAGCTATCGCCACTTGTAAGTAAGTCGTGATCCGGGAAGGCAAGAATAGGGGGCGGGGCAGATACCACCACCACCACTACCTAACTCTAGCCTGTTCCTTCCTCTCACCACTCGTCTACGCTTCCTTCTTCTTTTCGTTCTCTTTATCTTTTTTTTCCTCTTGTTTTTATTGTTATTGTTGCTGCTGTCACTGTTAGTCTTATTTTTCTTCTGCTTCTGCTTCTGTTTTTGTTTCTTTCTTCTTCTTCTCTTCCTCATCCTTTTCCTCTTTCTCCTGCTCCTCCACCTCCTCCTCTTCCTTCCGCGTTCCTGCTCATGGAGGATGCTGACGCCGCTGCAGGAATCACGCTCAGTTGGAGATCGCTTATGGGTCCTTTGAGATGAGTGTAACTAGGAAATGAATTCATGGAGGGCGTGGATTGTGCCTCAAAAATAATAATCACAAGTGAATAAGTAAATATAGATAAAAGAAAACACGTTATATGTTGCGGAGCTAACATGAACAGAATAGAATTTCATGTTACGAAGGACATGGCCTAAGTTATAATGAACATAGTTTTGTTGACGAAACTCCTACAATGAGAACTGTCTAAACTAAAAAGCACTTTTCTAGAGGTTTTTTTTTACTACCAACTTTACCACGAGATTCCGTTTAGTGTCTGTAATTGATGTAAACGTTCTCAGAAGTCCTCAGTGAGGTAGAAATTTACTGAAGGGGCCCTGTGCTTTGTGGTGTGCCGTGGCGCCCCGCCCTGCTGTATCCTCCCACGGCCGTGGCGTGAAGCAGAAGTGAACCGCCGCCCCAGTGCAGAAGGTATATAATCTTTGCAACCAACGAACCTTTTCATTTGTAAGACAAGGTACAGTGAGCCTTAAGACGACTTGTTTCAGGGTTGGTCGGAGCTGCCGCGACCACTGTCACGCCCACGCGGTTCACGCAGACTGGGAACAAAGAAAGACCGGCTTTCATATAGAGTGTTGATGCTCCACCTCGTCAAAGAAGCTTTCGTATGTCCTTCAGAGCTCTTCCAGGACAGGTCACCTTCGGTTCGCTATTAAGACCATCATACTCTTCCGGTTAATGGGAAAAAGGAATCATGGAAGTGTGCGTTGTGTGCCCTGGGATGAACAGTAGCTGCAGAAGTATAGAAGATATCGTGGCGCGCGCAGACACACACACACACACACACACACACACACACACACACACACACACACACACACACACACACACACACACACACACACACACACACACACACACCGGGGAGTATGGCTCAGGTGTGGCGGTCTTAAGGTGTATCTCGTTAAGATTTTAAATTGCGTACTAGATTTTCCTTATTTATTTTGTATCTATTTTTTTGTCTGTCGTCGAATAGAGAGAGAGAGAGAGAGAGAGAGAGAGAGAGAGAGAGAGAGAGTGTCACTATTTTTTATAATAGAGGCTTGGATTGCATTCGTCCTAATTAGCACCATCTGTGGCACACGCGCTGCTGGAGCTACTGATTCCCGTCCTTTTGTGCGAGTGTCGAAGGTGATTACCTTGCTTTGGGTGTGAAGAAAGTAGCCGCCGCCAGCCTTCATTAGAGCCTTGGGGACGAAACTACTATGAAATTTTACAGATACCGCATACTTAAAGCTGAATTTCTGATATAAATACTTAGTAACTTTGAATGAATTTTTTAATGTATAAACTGGGATGAATATTACGAAAGTGCGTGGAGTGTATCGCTTTTAGTCGGATGAATTTAAATTAAAATTATTCTAATGTCTGTGTTTATGTGTCTGTCTTACTTTGAAATTTCTTTGTTGTCTGTTCCTTTGTTTCTTTATCTAGCTGCGTAATAGTTCAGATTTCTAAACCTTTCATCAAACATTTAGCTTTATCACTTTCACCAATAAGTGTATTTCTTCAAAGTGTTGGTGTGTTATTAGCTAATCAATACAGTACCCAGGTTTCCTCCCAGCGCCCACCTGGTGTTGGAGTATTTACTACCTTCAAGTTAATGGGATAATTCGTGCTATTGAGGGAACCATTATTGAAAACCTTTGGCTAGTAAGTAACATGTCGATATGTCAAGCTTTCGCTCATAGTGATTCGAGGGTGCCCTTATTGATCACGAGAGCTCACACGCCAGGGAGGGGGTTGGGGGGAAGGAAATGCTTATGTATTTTGTTTAGTTTTCTTCGTTTACTTTTAATTAGCTTTATCTGTATTTTTTTCTCTGTCTTCCTTCCTTCTCTTTTTCTTTATTTTCTTTTTTCTTCTTTCGTCTTCGTCTTCGCGTTCGCCTTCGTCTTCTAGATTATCACATATAGATTGGAAACCAAATCATTATCATATAAGCTACCATATACAGTAAGTGTATCGTATGTTGCTTCCTGTCACGAAAACAGGGGAGAGTTACATTTTAGTTTGGAGTAATAGTCACACCACATTTGTTGGAACTACTCTCGGCAACTCCTTTGATTTAATACACTGGTGGCGCACAAAACACGTGTTGTAACACCCCGAGCGCTGCTGATCTCTCCGGAAACAACAATAATTGGACTCCGTTAATTAGGTGTTTATGTACAGGATTTGGAAATAATCATGTAGCATAATTTGTCAAAGGATATCCGTAATTGCTCATAGTTTATAGCTGCTAGAAACTAGTTCGTGTTTTGCAGTACTGATAGGAAATTCTGGTACCAATATGACATTTCAGCAAAAAAAAAAAAAAAGCACCTTTTTTTCAAGACAAAGGATTCATGATGTGTGGAAATAGTTGTGTAGAGAAATGCTGTGTTGAATTATAATACGTTGCTTTCTTTTAACGTTCTGACACACTCATCTTCCGAGAGATAATAAAACGCTACTGAAATGTAACAAGGTATACAAAGAAGGAAGGAAGAAAGGTAGAAGAAAAGAAAAGAATCGGTAGCAAGGAATGAATAAAGAAAGAAGAAAAAATGAAGTCGGAAGCAAGGATAAGTAGAGAAAGGAAGGAAGAAATTGTTGAGTGGATATTGCACTGTGGATATCTGATAGTGTTATTACTTGATCCTGCACTTCCTGTGAACCACCGAGTCCAGTAACTTCTCCCACATTTATAGTAATAGCGTTGGCTGTTAATGCCACCGCCACTCACGAAGAGGAAACAGTGCCTAAATAAACCTTGATAAAAACGTATGTACTTATGTCTGGCCTCTTGAAGAGCATTAGACGTCCTCCTCGTCACAGTTTATTCTTGTTTGTACATACGTAGCTGTCACGTATTTATGTAACCACACTACGGTTATTTTCTCGTGGATATTTTAAGCCGCTGTACTATGAAGAGGAAATGAATCATAATATTAATACTACTCCTGTTACTTTTACTACTAATAATTTTGCTTGTTCTCTACTACTACTACTACTACTACTACTACTACTACTACTACTACTACTACTACTACTACATGATAATAATAATAATAAAAATAATAACAATAATAATTGTAGTAATAATGATAATAATAAAAATAATAATAATAATAATAATAATGATAATAATAATAATAATAAAAATAAAGATAAAAATAATAATAATAATAATAATAATAATAATAATAATAATGATAGTAAGAGATAAATAAGTCACTGAATGATATCAAAGTTCACCCACGCAAGTTTTTATTGACACATCGTGACATTTTACATGTAATGTGAGAACAAAAGGATAAATAGTTATAGAACATTAATCAAAATGAGGGAACGTTTAAATATTTGTCGGCTAATAGCACTGGTGGAAAATATTTAATCATGCAGTTAATTTTTTTCCATGACTTGATAATTCACGTGGAAATAATTGACGTATGGCTGGCGATGTAAAATAGATTGCACATAAAATCATCGCACAACACACTTCACGCATCGTGTTTCATCACCGCGAGCGAGAAATGAAGCCCCACTGAGAGGTAAACGTGAGCCAAACATACCTGTGCGGCATACCTGTGCCAGCATAATACCTGTGTCGTGGTGTCTGTCCCCTCAGCAGCCCAGTGTAAGAAAAAATAACGTCCTAGAATGTGTATCAGTGAGCCAAGGTTCTGCCTCGTTATGAGAGCAGATGGCGGTGCTGGCGGCCACTAGGAAAACATTAGAAAAAGCAACCAGCCTACGGTCCGCTTCACACAGCGTAAAAAAAGGAAAAGGGAAATGCTGTTATGGACGTGCAGCGTACAGTGGTGTTCTCTGGTGGCGGCGTTTGGCAATAGTGTGGACAGAAGTTAAAGCAGTAACCTAGAAATCCTTACTGGTGAAGCCTTGTGGCCAAATAACTATACTTTTCTCAAATTTATCAAGTTGCAGCTGCAGAACAAGGACAACCAGGCAGATGCATAGACCTTGTGACTAAACCGCAAGAGGGAACAAAAGTAAATTATCAGTCACTGCAATGTGCTCACACTTCATAGTATAAAAACGATTCTTAAGATAACGTACTTGTTTTGCATAAATCGGGAGAAATAAATAGTGGGTAGATTACGATATAACCTTGATCAGCAATGTCCACGTTAGATCGAATGCATGTGGAATAATAGTGTTATGATGGTGACATTTACGTTCAGCCTCCACCATCCTGTTTTCTCCCAGTTCCCGCATTTTTGTGGCTCCTCTGCCGCTCTTCGGGGAAACAGGTGGAGCTTTTAGTGTGCAGATAAATTTTGTCCATGTAGTCACTAATGCACCCTTTCTTGCGCACTTCGGACGATTGTGTACATTAGTGTGAGTGTGTGTGTGTGTGTGTGTGTGTGTGTGTGTGTGTGTGTGTGTGTGTGTGTGTGTGTGTGTCTCCCTCCTGATAGAGTATTCCGGACGTGTTGCTCCTAAAAAAAAATAAATGAATAAAATAAACGGCTATGGTGACTAAATGTTTTTATCTGTGTTCCTGTCCCGCTGTCCATTTATGTTCATACCACTCTCACTCTCTCTCTCTCTCTCTCTCTCTCTCTCTCTCTCTCTCTCTCTCTCTCTCTCTCTCTCTCTCTCTCTCTCTCTCTCATTACGTTCATGTCACTTTCCCTAACAAGAAAAATTAAGAGTAAAACAGATAAAAGAAAAATACGTAAAAATACAATTTTCATCAATAGACTTGACAATCACAACAACGAAAAATTAAAAGCCCGAATTTGATTAATTACTGATTTCTATTAAAAAGTATAGAGTGGAAGAATTCACGAAAAATTGGATGAGTAATTTCAGTTTGAAGTGACTTTATGAGCGTTAATGCTCATTGCTCTCCTCCCCAAGCACGTTCTTTCCTCCCCAAGCACGTTCTTTTTTCTTCAAGAAGATTCTTTCCTCCCAAACACGTTCTCTCCTCCCCATGTTCTTCTTTCCTCTCTAAGCACGTTCTTTCCTCCCCAAGCACGTTCTTTCCTCGTCATGTTCGTTCTTTCTTTTCCAAGCGCGTACTCTTCTCCCCATGCACGTTCTTTTTTCTCCCTATTTTTTCCATTTTTGAGAAGTGAGTTTATGGCGCTAAAGAACATTGCTCTCCTCTCCATGCACGTTATTTTTTTTTCCTTTCTTTTCCCTTGGAGTGATGGTCTTTATTGGAAAGGGTGGCGGTGTTAGTGAAAACTTTCCCCAACTCACACTCTTTTCGTAAGTCTTATCTATTAGACTTTTTATGATTTTTTTTTTCGCTGGGAATTTTTGCACCATGGAAGAAAGATAAGAAGTAAAAGACTTTGTCGTTTCAAGTGATCCTTCGAGACTATTTCTCATCAAACTTAAGTCATGTTTTGATTTGGTGATATTTCTTATTTTTAGCCATCAAGAATGCCAGAATATAATGTAGGAACCCAATATATTAAATTCTCATAAAACTTCACAAACTCGAGGATGTCATAGAATAGTGTAAAATTAAAGAATGTCATGAAATAATGTAAACCCAGATGCATAATTATGTAAAACAGAGTATAATTTATCATTTTATACTTTAAGAATCCTATGAAATATCGTAAATTTGAGAATGCATTTGTATACTATAAATTTGAAGAATGACGTAAACTAGTATAAACCCAGATGTATATTCCTATCAGCCTCTTATCTGAGTTAGCCGTGCATAGCAGAGGGGAAGAAATAAACAAACGAAAATACTTCCGAATCTTTTCCATTAAAAGAGATGAATAAACATTGTGTACATATTTCGCTGTGTTGTCGCGTGCTCTCCTTTTCACTTTGGGAAGCGTAAAGGTGTCTTGCTCGAGTCCCTGCTTGCCTGACGCCTGCCACTCAAGTTACCGCAGCAGCCTGGCGCATTGCGTGTTGACGGCTGGGTTTACGAGAGGAGGGCATCACGACTCGACAGGGAGCTCTCCAATAAATCTCAAGACAAATAATGAGTTTCGGTCACACATTTGGCTGTAAATATAAGGCGACCCACGAACTTGCATTGTTAGATACTTAGGTGTTGGATGCTTATTTCACGTGTCTGTGAGTGAAATTGCAACGCGTCGTAGAAGAGTAAAAAGAAAAAGAAAAAGCGAGTCAACATCTACATTTCATCGTGTCGTGTATCGGGTTCAGGCAACTAACACTCCGTAACTCTGGTCTCTGGGAACAACTGGCAGGAGGATCAATAGCAGCTTTGTGCACAGGTAATTACACTGAGCCAACTCTCTCAAGCGCCGGAATTGTTTTTTTGGGCTATTCTTTTAAACATCAAGAGTTACGTTTTCCAATTAACGCTCGCTTTGCCTCGGCTCCGCTCGAAGTGAAGGCACGGTAGGGCTTGTATGTTATAACTTACCAGGTGTTTGCTCTCCTGTCCTTACCACTCCCGTCCTCAGTACACACCCACACCTTGCGCCACTCATGACACTTGGGATTTCTGTAGTGAGAGGTCTCGTAATGAGACTGAATACTCTATGCTTCTTTGGTAAATCGGCTATATTTTAAGGAAACTTGAATCACGATGATATTTTTCAAGTAGCTTTCACTGAAATGAGGAGATGCGATCTGTCTGGAGTCTGAAGAGGTTCACGACAAAAAACAACAGGATTTTGTATAAATAGATTGCCTTACACAAACGCAAAAATAAATGTTTTATATACGAGTATATATATATATATATATATATATATATATATATATATATATATATATATATATATATATATATATATATATATATATATATATATATATATATGACCTACATGAAAAGAAAATGATACATAGTAATGAACCTAGCACGAGGTCAAAAGAATTTATATATATATATATATATATATATATATATATATATATATATATATATATATATATATATATATATATATATATATATATATATGTATATACATATACATATATATAATATTTTTTTTCTTTCAACCTCGTGCTAGGTTCATTACTATGTATCATTTTCTTTTCATGTAGGTCAAGTAGTTGGGCCATTGCGAGATGTAAAGAAAGAGATATTGCATCGATCGAATAAAGGAATAAAAAATTAATCTGTTGATGTTATTGTACTTTATATAAAGAGTCTCGAAAAAAAATTTACCTGTGTTTGAACAGGAAATGGAACCATTCACTTCACTATCATGATATTGAAGATTTTGTGACTCAAATGATGCATGATACTAGTAAATATTATACGATGTACTTGACTACTCATAGCAGAGTTCATTTCAGTGTTGGCAGAATAGATTCCTACAATTTACCACACAGTCTCTGTTGCTGACCATCAGAACAGACGATGAAGAGGCTGCGACCTTGACCAGTTTTTACCAAACTGGCAAACAAGACCCTGAACGGATTCTTCAATGTGCTCGTGCTCATCTTCCTAATTCTGTAGCTAGTCTTTTTTGACCAGCATAAGTACATCCTGATTCCTGTCAAATCGGAAAAAAAATAATCATGAAGCATTTTTTTTCTGACAGACGACTTTCATCTTATCTCCCTGCCGGTTACACATCATTATATTCTTGTTTAGTGTCTGTCTTGGCCTTGAGATACGAGTCCCCACCGTGAAGAGGTCGTTGCACCGTCTTGCCCACGTCCACCGCCCTTAATGACCCTGGGGACAAGACCCCTTCTGATGAGCGGCGAAGAGCCAAGAGAGGCGGAAGGAGGCTTACGTTTTGATGAAGTGTGCCTCCCAACATTATAGACCCTGTGGGAGAGACACTAAGAGATAGAATACCGTGCTTAGTTTTCATAATGACAGAAGAAACGATGTGTTGGAGTTTTAGATCATCATTAGTCATTCGAAAGTCAAAAACAAAACTTAAACAATCACCACTTCTTGCATAATTAGTTTGAGTTGTCTTCCAGTCGTTTGCTTGATTTAGTTTAAGATTCACCAGGGAGGCAAGAATTATAATGCTGTTGCTACATGCAAGACGGCCCCCAGGTGTGTGTGTGTGTGTGTATGTTCACTGTTTGATCTGCTGCTGTCTCTGACGAGACAGCCAGACGTTACCCTACGGAACGAGCTCAGAGCTCATTATTTCCGATCTTCGGATAGGCCTGAGACCAGGCACACACCACACACCGGGACAACAAGGTCACAACTCCTCGATTTACATCACGTACCTACTCACTGCTAGGTGAACAGGGGCTACACGTGAAAGGAGACACACCCAAATATCTCCACCCGGCCGGGGAATCGAACCCCGGTCATCTGGCTTGTGAAGCCAGCGCTCTAACCACTGAGTTACCGGGCGTGTGTGTATGTGTGTGAGTGTGAGTGTAAGTGTGTTGCTATGGGTTCTTGTGTAGGACTTGAAATAAGACACATCGATCAGAAAGGTTGATAAGGGTGTCTCATGTATAGGGAAAAAAGTGAAAGGGACATTTGTTTAATTTTCATAGAATAAGTCATCCTTTGAGAGACGGACGGATCAAAGGCAAGACTTGACTTCAAAGACACATTAAAGGATGAATAAAAACTTGCTTCAATCTCGAACCACTATCTTGTGGCAGTTCGGCTTTAGTGCTCTTGAGGGAAGTTAAGAAAGGCTGTGTAGGGGTGTTGCTGGTCGAAGGCAGGAAGTCAAGGATTGATCCTATACTGACAGTGGGAGACCAGAAACAAATATCAATCAGGAAAATGTAAAGGAAGGATATATCGTAATGCTAATATCTAAGTGAAAACAAATGCCATGATATGAAAATAATACATATGTATTAAAAATATAGTGACAAAACCACACATCAAGCGAACACAACTCCTTTATATATTACTTTGATATGAAAGAAGAAATTACGTGTGACTATGGAATTAAAGGTAGAAATATGCCATACTGAAATCACTAAGTCTGGGACCAAAAGAACATTTCCATCAGTGAGAAGAAAACTACTAACGAAAAATAAAATCCTTCAAGTTTCCGGTGAAGAGAAAGTCCTACCAGCAGACCAAGAGAGAAGAAATTCCTGGCACGAAAGGTTGAGGGCGGCGTAGGTCTGACAGTGCAGCAATGCCTACCTTGTTTTTTGTCTGGGCACATCACGTGTAAGGTAACCAAACACTTGCCTCCCACACCTCCTCTCCGTGACCTCGGTGACCTGCACGATACCTGGCGGAGGCAACCTTGCGCAGTCCACGTATGTTTTTTAGAAGGTCCGGTTTGCTGCGTGGTTGGTTCGCTTCTCAATTGCGTCGTGGAGGAGTAATAAGAAAGGCTGCTGTTTAGTTCTTACCGGGAAAGATTTTAAGCTGACTATGTATGTTTACCTGGAAATCTGAGAAGTCATTTAAATTGTGCTTACCTGCCGTGTGTGTGTGTGTGTGTGTGTGTGTGTGTGTGTGTGTGTGTGTTTCACTGTTTGATCTGCTGCTGCAGTCTCTGACGAGGCAGCCAGACGTTACCTTACGGAACGAGCTCAGAGCTCATTATTTCCGATCTTCGGATAGACCTGAAACCAGGCACACACCACACACCGGGCCAACAAGGTCACAACTCCTTGATTTACATCCCGTACCTACTCACTGCTAGGTGAACAGGGACTACACGTGAAAGGAGACACACCCAAATATCTCCACCCGGCCGGAGAATCGAACCCCGGTCCTCTGGCTTGTGAAGCCAGCGCTCTTACCACTGAGCTACCAGGTGTGTGTGTGTGTGTGTGTGTGTGTGTGTGTGTGTGTGTGTGTGTGTGTGTGTGTGTGAGATAGGAGCGGGTCAAGGCTGCACACATCTCCCCCCATCATCTTCATGGGTGACCAGAAAGTGCTACAGTGCTAAGCAAGGAAGTCATGATGGCGGGGAATGTCGTG
>NC_059298.1:10783580-10786080 GCF_017591435.1 Portunus trituberculatus
CTTTGGCCGGCTGCCTACAACAGTGTAATCAGCTTCATGGCTTTTTTCCCCTACTTTTTTTCCCTTCTCTTTCTCCTTGTCAGTGATCCAAGCTTCCCTTATCACCATATTTGCCACTGTTCTTCCTCTCCTTTTCCCGTATCTTCTCTTTTCCCTCACAAATGCACCTCCTTACCACGCACATTACGACTCGTATCAGCAGCCTCCTCTTCCTCCTCCTCCTCCTCCTCCTCCTCCTCCTCCATCTAGTATCTATACATACGTTCTCTAGGTCCTTTCACGCACTGCCATCGCCACTGTCATCCCGCCGTCGTTGAGCCAGGGACTGTGATGCGCTACTGTAACGCCTTCCATTGTTATCGCCTCATGGTTTTGATGCCCTTACAGCCAGCACCGTTTTTACCCTTGCAGGAGGAGGTGAAACTTAAATCTTTATTGTCCCCTACCGTTCTGTTTTAAGCCATTCCACCTGTCACGTTTTGTTCCAGTTTTCCTGCCCGCTCCCTCTGTGTGCACTATTTTTCCTCTATTTTTTATTTATTTTTTTATTTTACTACTATAGTTACCACTCACTGCCTTGCCCTCGTTTCCAGGGTACATGTTTATTACCACCGCGAGTCCTGATTTGCAACTGCGGCATAATCTCTCGCTGGTTACCTGTTAATTAGCGGTCTTACCTGAGCTGCAGCGTTGGGAAAAGGTGGGACGGAATGGCAGGAGTCTTATGAGGGTTAGGGGACGGGCGGGGGCAGATACGTACCACTTATATAATGAGTATAATATTAGAAAATTTTCTCTTGATGGAAGTCACCACATTTTTTCCAGCAGGAGGAAAGTGTTTTGCAGCGTTTCCAGTCTTTGGAACGCCAGGACCTCTTCTCGTGCGCTTTTTTCAGAGAATCGTTGAGAGAGAGAGAGAGAGAGAGAGAGAGAGAGAGAGAGAGAGAGAGAATTTTACTTGTTTCTCTGAGTCTGATGAACCGGGCGTGATGGCGTTGACTCGCGACATTTAGATCAAACTGTAACGTGCTGATAAAATGGTAAAGCTGGAGGTGGTGGAGATGAGGTGTGGCATGGAATAACACCTACTATTTTGTACCGGTGTTGATGTTGGAGGTAGTACACTTCATTAAGCGTTAATTCCTCTAAAATATAAAAAATCCGCCAAAAATCTTCATAAGGACACTGTTAACAGATCAGACTTTATAGATGGACAGAAAACGTATAAAATAATGAAAGTGAATGCAGGAGTTTATACAATCTCTGACCATAAGTGTACTGTGCCTACTGGTGGGCCTCGCTTCTGTCGCCTCAAGATGTTAAAGATTACATATAACGCGTATTTTCCTTGATTGGGTTTAGTCTCCTCATCCACCGATTCAGAAAACGAGTACGTCTTATCGGATAATTGACTTCAGGCTCCAGGGATGTGGAAGCCTTCCTTGATCGTCCAATTACTTGCTTGACTTTGAGGGACATGATCGAGTGTAGTCTCCGGAGAGGCGAGTGTAGGCAGGCCTTTTATTTTTTCTTTCATCTCTCTTTCTTCTTTCTCTTTCCACTTTACTTCTTTGGAACCATAAATTAAGCCTGAAAATTCTTTTGTCTGCGTCTGGTGAGCATGAAAGAACCGAAATAGGAAAATTTAGAACCGCTGTATTAGTTGATATGAAAGCAGAGATAGAGAGGAAAAAATAATAGGAAAACAAGCACAGTGCCTTTATAAATATTCAAAGGGCAAACGAAGCAAGAGTCTTGTGAAGTTAAATGTAAATGAAGACTTTCTCAATCGGTCATCAGAGGCCGGTAGAGAGGTGAAGTAATGGGAGCCTCAGGTGGAAGGAGAGAGGAGGGCGGAGGCGGCATCGGGAGGGGGTGTGGCAAGCAGGGAAAGTTGTCTGACGGGTAAGGGAACCGAGGGAGCAGGTGGACTGGGGCGAGGCGAGGTAGGCCAGCAACGTGGGGGTGAGGAGAGACTTCAGTTAGACCGGACGAAGTGGGGCCGAGCGTGGCGAGGAGACGGAGAGAGAAGAGAGTGAGTAGTAAGATCAAAACATGGAACGTGAAGAGAGACCAGAGAGAGAAACGAGAGACGGGAGTGGCATCAAGGTTTTGTATCAGGATTAGGAAGAGCGGGATATGTTGCAGCTTGAAGAATCGGAACAGGTTGTGATGGGATTACAAGAGATGTAGAGCACTAGCCTGGAAGGAGAAGCAAGAAATTACCGGTACTCAGATACTAGTCCCTACAGCAAATTGTTATCTTCTTTGGTGTCTTACAATGGGATACAAGAGAAGAAAACGGAAGAAAAACACATGTAACAGTATATTGTCTCCCCAGAACTGAGAGAAAACGGAGAGGAGGAGAAAGAGGAGGAGCAGGAGGAGGAGGAGGAGGCGGCCAGGGGACAACTTGTCATTACAGGAGAGATGAGAAAAGGAAATTGATATTTGTATTGTGTTGGCTCAGTGTTCCTCGCCAGTATTGCGCACTTATGAA
>NC_059298.1:10788580-10803580 GCF_017591435.1 Portunus trituberculatus
AGCTTCGCAGCTTTTCCTTTGCCCAGAAAGAGAGGAACTTGCAAGGGAAGTGGCAGTTATGAAGCCACAAAGACAAACTATAGCTCTGCGTAATCCATTATTTGTTTTTCATCATCCAGAAAAGATGTTTGATGAATGTCCCACCGTAACTTCAATAGGGGGACCACAGGAAGGAAAGAGGGGCAAGGGACTGCTACATAGCTGATCGGAAAACGGTAGAATTGCCTGCCTTTCACTATCCTTCACTTATGAAGATCCCATTACCGCCTGTCCGCTGATTTCAGTTTTATTAACGGCGCCGACAGACACACCGCCGGCGCGGCCTCGGTGGAGCGAGGGTCTGCACAAAATATACGAGTATTGTGTTGTTTGTGTAAGATTTATGTATACAAAGCTCGTTTACATGGTGATCCTACTTTAAACCTTGATTTTACATGTAAATGTCAAGTTAGTTACTAGCAAAATGACCTGAACAGCGCTGCCTTCCTCGACTGTTTGCACAGTTGGAGGCTGGAATGTGGCGTTTGTTCCCCGTCACGCAGTGACCTCTGGGCCGTCGATCTGAGGAGCGAGGCCATGAAAATTAATCTAGTCTTAACTGTCACACAGCGCTATTAAAGCGCCTGACGAAACTTGCTAAGGCAGTGTTCAGCATTGCCGCTTCGTGTTGCCTGGAGTCTGCAGTTTCGAACGCTTGACAAAATTTATCCGGATTATAAAGAAAAAATAAGTATAAATAGGAATAAGTGATAAATGGAAAAAAAAACATTATTATCTCAAAGATTCTAAATGACTGATCCAATGGTTTCCTAAAATCAGTCATTATAATCTCTCTCTCTCTCTCTCTCTCTCTCTCTCTCTCTCTCTCTCTCTCTCTCTCTCTCTCTCTCTCTCTCTCTCTCTCTCTCTCTCTATATATATATATATATATATATATATATATATATATATATATATATATATATATATATATATATATATATATGTGTGTGTGTGTGTGTGTGTGTGTGTGTGTGTGTGTGTGTGTGTGTGTGTGTGTGTGTGTGTGTTTATAATATTTATATATAATACTACTGATGTAATTGGTGTGGTGCGGCGTGGGAGGTGTGGATGATGGACATTGGTCTCCTTGTTCTCGCCTTGAGCTGGTGCAGCGTGGCGGGGCAGCGGGTCCGCCACGCCCTCCACACCAGCCAGCAGCGTGTGAGGGGAAGTCTCAGTAAGGAAGTGATGCACTCACTGTACTCGCCACCACATGACACATCATCGTGCCTCGCCGCTGCCTGCATGGCGATGAAGTGGAGTGACTGTGTGATGGATAAGCCTTACACCTTTACTAAAGAGGTTGGCTGCCGTTTTTTGTTTATATATTTCTTTTTTCCTGAGTCCGTACAAGCTCTCTCGTAGTGACTGTTCTCGGCTGCCGCGCTGGCCTTGGTGGCTGTGATAAGGAGAGACATATAATTCAGTTTACAAAAGTGGAGCGTGTAATAGTCACATACTATCAGTAATTAACTAAATACAAGTGAGTGTAATTTTCTGCCTGGTTCATTAAAGATACAACCATAATGTGTAGTCTTTGAGGGACGGCACACGGCACAGGGAGAGCCACGGATGTGCCCCGCCCATAACACGAGACAATGTAAAGTTTATGTGACCCTTTGTGGATATTAGGAGGGAACTTCGCCTTCGTTTACAAGACTGGGTTATCATTGGTGGGTGTTAAGTTCAACGAGTTCAGTGAAAGGCAGTGGATGTGTTTGTATGTAATGGCAGGAAGTAGGATCTTCAATTTCCGATGGCCTGGAAGTTTTGCTATTGTTTTGCAGTACAGTAAAAAAAAAAAAAAAAATGAGCAAACGTTTTATCATCAAAGTCGTTGGCTCAGTAGAGGACATCTCATGGAAGGACAATCTCTGCGCGAGAGGACCATTGAGTGTGTTTAAGGTTCTTACCTGAAGGTTAGGACGCTCAATTCCTCTCTTACATCCTCACTATCCTGTATGTAACGCTTTTTTTTTTTTTTTATACCGCTGCCTCTCCATTCTTTTACTTATCTCTCACAGCCATACACACTCACTTTCACCTTTATCTCTCCTCCCTCACTCTGCCTTACTTTCCTTCCATTTGTTCACTTGGTCACGTCCTTTAAACTCACTGATTTTTACGCCGCTGCTTTGCCAACGTAGCCTTGCTGACTCATCCGAGGCCTTTCCCATCTATCTTTCAAGGCCTCAGGCAGTGGACCGTTTGTAAGGGCTTGGAAAGGTAGGTTCTTCTACATGGTCCATTTCCTTATCCTCCTTCCTCCCATGGCCTATTCTTATCTAGTTTATCCATTACCTTCTCGATTATTTCGGTCAATGTCAAACAGTAACATTGAAAAAAAAGGAAAATACTTTTACTTTCTGTTCGCTGCCTGTGGGTCTCTCGCGGATAAAAAAATGAAAGAATGTTAATCGGTGACTAGTTACTGAATAACTGAACCAAACACTGTGCATTTTTAAAAATTTTTCGAATTAAATGGAGGGAGGATGATTCGTTATTCTATAGACTACACAATACATGGCGACCGCGTAACAAAAGCAGCAATGTCTATTCTCGAATGTTGCTTTTGCGGTATCATGTAGTGGTTTAGGTTCGATTAGTTAGAGTGTGAGAACCTTGGGTGGGATGGTTGGGATGGATAGGGAGGTGTGACGGAAAGCCGTGTGAGAGCCAGAGCATCACAACCGCCGCCCCGCAGCATGCGTCCTGCCTGAGTCCTCTCCTTGTGGTGCTGTGGTGGGAAGCGTTTCTGTTTTTGTTCCCGTACTCACTGTTCGATTCTTAGTCTTCGTCATTCCGGCTGTGTCCAGGGTTTGGAACCTGAAGGTCAACCAGCAAGTTTACCAAGGAAACCTGAAGAAAATTCTTACTTGACGCAGTAATTTAGATTTCTTTTCTCTTACTTCTGAGAAATTTAAGGTAAACAAAGAAACATGGACAACAGTCGGGCGTGGCATCACAGCAAGAACTCAACTGTCCACGCAAGTCTGCTGCCCTTCACATGTCGCCTCCAGGAAGTGCGGTAATTTCACCTCTAGAATGTTTACTGCTACATCCTCAGCCTTGCCTCCAGGAAATGAGCATTGTAGTCACAGAGGCGCCCGCCCGTAGGCGGGGCTGCTACTGTTTTATTCCCTGAGGGCATGAGAAGTGCTGCTGTTGCTGGCAGTGGGAGTCGTGCGTCAGCGAATAGAGGAAGGGGAAGGGTCATCAAAGCCTCCATCCTTTTTTGTATATAGATTACTCCACAGCTGCACCGGTGCCGCTCACTACTCGTCTCAACAATACCTGGCGCTGAAACGTGTGTCTTGACTCCCACTAGATTTCGCAGAATGACAGTGTCTTATTGAACGAAATCCTATTGTCGTGTGGCTCCCAGGGAGGCCATAAAATACTGTAATGTCGCGTAAACTTATGGAGGGAGGTGAGGACTACATTCTCTAAGGCAGTTTTTGTTTTTAGAAAGCAAGTTATAGCAATGTATGATTTGTTATCAATAAGACGGGTAGGAAAAAGAAAGTAACGAGTAGAGTTCATCAGTGAAAGTATGGGTTGAGTAATGTGGGCGTTGGAATTTCAGCTACGTTACATGTTACAAAACTTCATCAGCTCTTCCTTCGTCTTTCTCTCACTTTTACAGCCACGTTCATTTCCTTTTGATCTACTCTGAAACACATCAGCGGCACAGCAAGCACCGTCTTGGAAGCAATATCACCCCAGCTCTGCAAAACGTCACATCTCTCCTTACTACAGTACAAAAACACTTCGGACCAGCCAGACAACATCACTCGTGTCGCTCCTGCAGCTGCACCTCGATCGCTGCCCCATAACGCCGCCGCCACCCAGCAATAGATCCCTGTGTCCTTCTGAATCCTGCGTCCGTCAGCTGGACTCGCCTCGCCTTCGTCATCTCGATCTCTGTTGATCTTCGCACATTTCCTTTCCCGTTTCTTATATATATCTGGCGTCTCTCTCTCTCTCTCTCTCTCTCTCTCTCTCTCTCTCTCTCTCTCTCTCTCTCTCTCTCTCTCTCTCTCTCTCTCTCTCTCTCTCTCTCTCTCTCTGCCACACATTTCCATTAATGTTGAGGAAAGGTTTCTCTCAAAAGACTGCATGAATTGCTGATTATGTTCTTAGTGAATTTTCTTTTTTTTTCTATTTTTTTGGGTAAGGAAAAGGAGGGAGAATAACTAACCCATGATCATTTCCACTAATTAGCGAAGCAGTTTTGCGAATGGAGGATTAGTAATGTAATAATGGAGGCGGAAATTATGCTTCTGGAAGGTATTGATGAGCTTAGCTAACGACGAGGTTTAAGATTCTGTCGAGGAAACATAGAATCAAATTGTTCCTTTGTGTTCCTCGGTAATAAATGTTAAGGGTGATGTGCGTACTGGCTTGTCTGTGTGTGTGTGTGTGTGTGTGTGTGTGTGTGTGTGTGTGTGAGAGAGAGAGAGAGAGAGAGAGAGAGAGAGAGAGAGAGAGAGAGAGAGACAAATGCGATGAGTGAGAGAGAGAAAGCAGCTAAGGAGAGTAAGAGGGAGACTTGGAGTGTTGCTCAGGTACGGCTGTGAGACCATAAGGACAGATCGTTGGCGGGCTTCAGAGTTTTCAAGGAGGCTGAGGAAAGCGTCCCCGGAGAAAGGAAGAAAAGGAAAGGACAACAAGCTACAGCTGCGCTTTATTTCCTCTATGCTTCAATGTCCATAATAAAGTAAAGTGTACGTACGTGTTCAGTTTGGAAAATTAATTCTTTTTACTCATGGTTGGTGTGTTTGACTCGTGTTGTGTTTACGTTTTCAGTTGAGCTATGGTCATGTATATTTTTTATTATTTCTTTTTGGTGTGTGTGTGTGTGTGTGTGTGTGTGTGTGTGTGTGTGCGTGCGTGCGTGCGTGCGTGCGTGCGTGCATGTGTGCGTGCGTGCGTGCGTGTGTGTGTGCGTGCGTGCGTGTGTGCGTGCGTGCGTGCGCTCTTGCTTGCGCCAGATTTATCATTCTTGTAAATAACAAAAATTGAACTTTATTGTATATCATGCAAAACATGGACAATCTCTCTCTCTCTCTCTCTCTCTCTCTCTCTCTCTCTCTCTCTCTCTCTCTCTCTCTCTCTCTCTCTCTCTCTCTCTCTCTCTCTCTTTTAGTATATCTCCTTTTATTCTTTTTCAACCTCCCTAGTTACCAATCTCATACACTCTTGCATTTCAGTACTCGGTGGACGTCAATGTTTCACGAAATAAATTAGCCTTGATGTGAATATAAAGTGTGATTTCTTTCCTGCGAAGAACCGTGGAGTGAATGAGAGGAGGAATAGTGTGCGTGGAGAGTGGAGAAGATGAGAGAGTGAGAGAGAGAATGGTGTACGAAATGTGGAGAGGATGCAAGGAAGAGTGGTGAGCGAAAAGTGGAGAATATGAGAGGTTGGAAGAATCAGAGGCGGCAACAGGAACCTTGCCTTGGAGCGTCGGTGGCAGGAAGGTGTCTGTGATGAGTGTTCTCGTGAAGAAGGATGGAGGAGGAGGAGGAGAAGGAGGAGGAGGAGGAGATCGAGGAGGAGGAGGAGGAGAAGGAGGAGGAAGAGGAGGAGGTAGTATCCTTTCTGAACGTAAAGTGGAGCCCCGGGGCTGGGTGATGCACGAGGAAGTAATGAGTTTCTGAGTTTCCTTTTTTTGCACTGCGTGAAGGACGAATTCTCTGATAAGGGAGGAGAAAAATATATCGAAGTGAAGTTTCTTTTTTTAATGAAAGAAGAAAGCGTGAGTGATAAAAACTAGATGGAATCATAACTGCTTTCTCTCTACTGAAAGAACTAAAAAAGCAGATTCCACCAAAGTAATTTGTACCCAGGGAAAAGATGGTAAGATTTTCCTCATTGATGAAGGGAAAGCCGGTGCCGGAAGGGAAAGGGGGAAAAGAGGAAGAGTTACAGCAGCTGAAGGTGGTAAATTCCGAGAGACTCAAGCTTAGCCTTTGTCCCTGATGGTGAAACTTTCTGTGCTGCGAAATAGGAGGCTGGTCAAGTTTCTCCTCCACAATGCCCCTTTAGGAAAGCAACTGGAGAGAGAGAGAGAGAGAGAGAGAGAGAGAGAGAGAGAGAGAGAGAGAGAGACAGACAGACAGACAGACATACAGAGAAGTGACGGTAACTTAACCAAATTGAATCAAAAGATCAAACGAGAAACCAGAAAGGAAATGAATTACAGAGAGAGAGAGAGAGAGAGAGAGAGAGAGAGAGAGAGAGAGAGAGAGAGAGAGAGAGAGAGAGAGAGAGCATATCATTAAGAGAAAGATACAAAAATAAACTAATAAATAAACAAACATGGAAGTCACACTCCCCGTTTCGTTCTCTTCAGTCAGTCTTAGGAGGAAGGAAAGTGAAATTGGAATGGTGCGCGGCGCGTATTGAAGGTAAGAGGTAACGAAGGTCTGAATCCGGCGCAGGTGTGAAGGAATGTGGGCCAGCCAGGTGAGGGGGAAGGACGCTGATGACGAGGCGAGTTTACCTGGCGAGGACAGGTGAGGGTCAGAGCGGGTGGCGTGGAGATGAGGTGACGAGGTGCAAGGTGTGCTGAGATCAGTTTTGTTGTGCGTCTTTAGTTAGTTTTGGTTTCTCGAGGTGGTTTTTGTTTTAATAATTAACATGAGGTACCTTTTTTAGTAAGTTCGTGTGCTACTTTTTTTTGTTTGAGTAATTACTGTGTGGTACTTTTGCTTATCGGTAGTTTTATAAGGTACCTTTATTTCGAAAGTTAGATTTGTTTTCTTGTAATTTTATAAGACTGTTGTTTTTTCAGAAATATCTTTTTAACTTTTTCATCTTTTTTATCACCTATATGAGGTTGTTTTGCCTTTCACGTGGCATATTTTATTAGCAATTCATGTTTTTTTTTAATCATATCTTTTTCCCTTTTAGACTTTCCAGTGCTACTTTTTTTTTTATTAATACGTTCCTCTTTTCACATCAGTTTTCCGTGGAAGTCCTTAGTTTTCAGTACCTCTTCCGCTCATGGCCTCCCAGCTCTACTCTCTGGGGCCATTTCCACCCTCACTCATGACCAGACATACAAAAGCATCCTACTCCGAGCCTCTCCCTCTCCCAGCTCTCCCGCCGCTCATTTCTGTCCCATACTCCCTCCCGCTATTGCTTTTACTATTCTTTATGTCCATCACTTCCTTTTCCTTCTGACCCCTTTTCCCTGCTGGCTTGTATATACTCTCTCTCTCTCTCTCTCTCTCTCTCTCTCTCTCTCTCTCTCTCTCTCTCTCTCTCTCTCTCTCTCTCTCTCTCTCTCTCTCTCTCTCTCCGTGAACCCAGTTTTTTTCTTTCCTCTTTCTTCCCTCCGGACATCACCTACCTCACCTCTCCCTTTTTAGTCCCTTTTATTTCCTTCAGTCTGACCCACGTGGGAGTTTAACCTCGACTCCAGTTGTTATCGTTGGCTTCTTATTTCTGGCTTTGTTTTTTATTGGCGAGGGTTTTGTTCCTGGTTTACGTGTGTGTGTGTGTGTGTTGAACTGGTATCATGTATTGCTCTCAGTTCAATTTTTATCGTGCTCGTTTGTGTTGATTAATGGCTAGATCTAATTTGGACCCGTGTACCGTTTTGCTGTTTCTATTGATGGCCTGGTTGATAGAACAGGAAGCGCACCTACTGTAGATAGATAGATACACAATAGAGGAAGTGGATGTATTTTTTTTTTTTATTTGATTGTTATTAGTCAAAACAAATGGAATGCTGTATTTTATTTTATTCTCTTGTATTTCTTTTTTTAGTAGATTAAGAGGTGATTCACTTAGATGGATGGATAGATAGATAAATAGGAGATAGATAGATACAGTAGGGAAAATATTAGCTTTTAGTTTGATAATTAGAAAAAAGGGAATGTTATCTTTAATTCCTGTATTTTTTTTTTTATAGATAGTACAGGTTTATATATTTATTTATTTTTTAAAGTTCGCATCAAACCGAGCATGTAGAAAGAGCAACCTCTCTATTTTTTTTCTCACATTGACTTTGATCGCACCCAACGATTACATCCCATTGTTATATTCTAATTTCCACGAGTGTCTCTCCTCGGCGACCAAGTCCACGCCTCATTTCCTCTCGCACTCAGTCCTTCCATCAGTCGACGCGCCAACTATTTTCCTCTTCGCTTTATCGATTTGGGTAATGGGCCATTCGTTACTCCCTACCCCACCTCCTAAACTTTAGTGATATCCCCCACCTGCTGCTCCTGCCTGCCTGCCTGTCTGCCTGCTAGCCCTCCTCCTCCTCCTCCTCCTCCTCCTCCTCCTCCTCCTCCTCCATTCGTCCCTCACCTCCAGAGGCCACAATCTTCCCTCATCATCATCGTGACTTTGGGGAGAAAGTTGATGATGGAGAGATGGAAGGCAAGGAGGGAGGAAGGAGGAGGCTGATGTGAGGCGCGCGTTGGGACGTGATGGATAGGAGAGCTGGGAGAAAGATGAGGCGTTGGGAGACCTCCAGTGCGATGGGACCTGGAGATAATGCAAATGAAATTGAATTATTATTATTGGAAGCAGTTGAAATATGTATATCTTGCGTTATATAAGGTGGAGTGTGAATGAATGAAGTAGGAACGTGAAGAGATAGTGTGACTGGAAATTAATTATTGGTATTAAGAGCGTTGGGAGACGACAAAAAGTGAATAGTGAATGAATTAAACAGTAATATAAAAAGATATGGATTAATGACGGTGATTATGTAAATGTGAAAGAAATTTATATCCTGCAGAACTTACAGGGACACACAAGTAGACCTCGATGATTGTGATAAGCTCCTGCTGAGATTGTACAGTCCTGAAAACAGATACGTAACAACGCATTCACTTCAATGTCCAGCATTTTCCCTGAGTTTCAAATCCTTTACGGTATTGAGAATTTCAGAGTTATGAAATATGAAATTAATAATGCTAGAGATTATCAACAATTAAAAGGCCTTTAAATGTGACAGAAAACGCATGACACAGTATCAGTTACTGAATAGAAGTTAGAAGAGAGAGAGAGAGAGAGAGAGAGAGAGAGAGAGAGAGAGAGAGAGAGAGAGAGAGAGAGAGAGATGTTGGATAGAATGGCGATAGTGAAATTGTGTTGTAACTGAATATTGTAATGGAATCAAACTGGCTATATCTGCTTTCGTTGTATTTTTTAAGCCTATAAATTATTCACTATACCCTTACAAAAAAAAAAAAAAACTTGTATCACTGTAGGTAACAAATGATACAAACATGAAGCACATCTAATATTTCTTCCAGTGTGTCATGCGGTGGTGGAAAAAAAAGCGTGTTAACATTTCGTTCTTCTCTAATGAGTCTCGTTTATTAGAATTATTTGCTTGGTTACGAGAGAACGCCGCTGGATCAGAGAGAGAGAGAGAGAGAGAGAGAGAGAGAGAGAGAGAGAGAGAGAGAGTATATATGTGAATAGGTGTAAATGTGTGTATTATATCAATGTCAGTGCCCAATGAGACTGAAAATGGCTTTGTTGTCACCATTTACGCTTTATTCCTTTTTCCTTGTGTCCCCCTCACTCTCCCTTTCACTCTTTCTCTCTCCTCTTGTTCCTCTTCCTTCCCCACACTCACTCACTCACTCACTCTACTCCCTCATATCATGGTGGAATAATAGGAGGACAGCAGTGATCACCCAAAAACCCCCTTACTGATGAGACCTTCCTTAGTCACCCTTTCATCCTTTCTACCTTCCATTTTGTCCTGTGTTTTCTGTTTCATCAATCAACATTATTATTTTTCCCAGCGTTATTACACATCCATTTATTCTTTGTTGTTTGTTTCATGTACCACTGTTTCATGTGTTTTTTGTTCTGTTATTCTTATTTCATTGTTGTAGTGTTTTTCCTTATTTTTTTTTTTTTTACGTTCTTTTTCTCTTTTATGATTGTTTTCTTTTCTTTCTTCTCCGTCTGTCTATGATTCTTTTTCCATTTTCCGTTTCTCCCTCCCACGTTTTTTTTTTTTTTTTTTTTCATTGTTTTCCTCTTTCTTTTTTTTTTTGTGTATCATAGGATAGTCGCATATTTCCTGTTACTCACATTCCTATGGTAATCCTTCCTGTTCCTATCTCGAAAGATTTTACCATGACATTTGTTCTGTTTCTCTGGTTCACTCTCTTCCCCTCCTGCAACAATCGCCCATTTTCTGTTATTCGTATTATTTCGGTGTCTTTGTTTACCCTTTACTTTATCCTGCTCTCTTACCTCTTTCTTTGGTCTCTGTTACCTTTGTCGCTCGTTTTCTCTCCCTCTTTCTGCAATATCGCTTTCCCTTTATCTGTATCCTATTCGCATAAATTGCTTTCAGCTGTTATCGACTCATCAGCATAAACCTGCAGAGGAGAAAGATAGAGAGGACAGGAGGTAGTGGTGGTGGTGGAGGAGGAGGAGAGGAGAAGGAGGAGGAGGAGGAGGAGGAGGAGGATGAAGAGGATGCCTATGATTGATGAGATGGGAAAGGTAAAAAGGAAATGATAGTAAGACAGAATTCCTTAGAAAGAAGGAAGGATGGGAAACCGGATAAGTGATGCTTCAGAATTGAAGAAGGAAAAGGAAAATGGAAAGCTTTCTTGTTCCCGCTGGAAAAAAGAAAGTAAAGTGGAGAGGAAAGTTTAATTGCGAGAGGATATTTTTTCTTAGATATAAAAGAGGCTAGAATTAAACATTCATATGCCTTTTGTATGATGCATTTGATGACCTGATGGATTGGTGTATTTTTCTGGCGCTGTATAGTTAGCATCCGTTCAGCTTTGTCTTTAGCTCAGTAGGTGTATTATGCATAACGAATGTTGCTACTGACCTTGTGTGACGACGAAATAAAACTGAAACTATTTTATTAGGTATGACAGCTGTATTTATTTATCAATTACAGGAAACACCTAATTAGTTTGAAAAATAAAGCAAACAAGATTGAATATTGAATTTATGAGTGTGTCATTTCCATCACATTCAATGTCATATATAAAATCTGCAATGTATTTAACTAACTAATTTTTTCTCCTTTTCTTCCACAATAAGTTCTTTGATTTTTTTATATTTATAAATACGGAAATATTGTGACTGTTAAAGATTTATTTCTAAAGACCTTAAAAGGATAATTTTTGTTTATGAAATATAAGAGAACGGAATTTCCATCATGCGTAGTTTATTTGTTTTGTACATGAACCTTAAAAGCAAAATAGATTAATTGGCAAAATACCGTTCTGCAATTATTCAATAAAGGCAATTGAATAACTATGAATAGGTGCTAAATTATTCACGTTTACTCGGAATTATGGGTGCAATATTCCTAATTTATTAGTGAGCTCTTCACGCTGTAGTATATTTCGAAGTACTTCCAATATTTCTGCACTTGTATATTTGTATATTTCTTATACTTTCCTTTTTATGGACTTTGATTTTTGGAACTTTCGTGAAAATTGAAGTGAAACTCACAGAACCACTCTGTCTGTTTCTGTAGTTCAATTTGTTCATGTATTATTGAAGATTTTTAAAATGAAACATTCGGGAGCACCGTTCTGCAGCGGCATGTGGAGGCAGAGTCGTGCTATTCATGTCATAACTATTTGGTTGTTTATTGTAATATTTCCCCGAAGCGTTGTATCAATCAACACTGTTTCAGAATCGACCGGAAGTGTGCTTCAGGCTTCATTTTCAGCTCACTCATTTGTCTTTCCAAACAAACATGCAAAATTTCAAGTTACATCCGTCCATGTCCGTACATGCGTTTCCTATCTCTTTGTTCTTGCCAAACAAACATGCTTCGAAAAATATTCAACAAAACAATATTTAAGGAAAGAATATTTTGCTTCCTCATTAAGAATTTTTTTTTCTGTTATTACATACATGAATAATTTCAGCCATGCAAGGAATGATATATGTGATATGATGGAAGTTTCCTTTCATTTATTTTCCTGTAACTCTTCTTTTTCCTAAATTCATGGTTTTCATTTATTTCTCTCCTCGCAGCACGATGGCGCTTGACTGTGGGACGATGTTCGCCAAGTACCTCCTCTGCTTCTTCAACTTCGTTTTCTTCGTAAGTACCTGGCTTTTAGCTGCATGGTGGGGTGGGGGTGGTGTGGGGGATGGGGATGGCGGAGAGATGAGAGAGAATAGATGAAACGGGAAACGGTGAAGTAATGTTAGTGGAAGAAGAGCAGAACAATTTTCTACTTTACTGAAACGTACTGCCGAGAGAGAGAGAGAGAGAGAGAGAGAGAGAGAGAGAGAGAGAGAGAGAGAGAGAGAGAGAGAGAGAGAAAAGCAAGCGTAATTCTGGGGAAGACCACTCCTGCATCACTTTAAAACAAATTTGTGACCTCGTTTATAGAGAAATGGAGTGGCGAGGCGGACAACTCATGGTGATTACGTATAGAACGACCTCCATGATGAACTGGCCAAGTGGAGGATTACATGCATGGACGAGAAAGAAAACCAACACAGAAAATAACTTTGAATATCCACCATTGTTGCTCTCCAATCAAAATACTACAAGATAGAAAAGAATCATTAGCATGTAGCATATGTTAACTTGAACGTGAAAAAAATAAAATCAACTAAATCATAAAGGAAAGGGACAAACTAGCTTTCCCTGTTGAGAGAGAGAGAGAGAGAGAGAGAGAGAGAGAGAGAGAGAGAGAGAGAGAGAAACTATTGGTAATCTATCGAAACGGAAGGGAACAGTGCCAGAACCACTGCAGCTGCCTGTACTGGGAGGGACACGCGATGGGAAAGAAAGAAAGAGTGAAAGGAAACTGGATTAGAGAAGGAAGAGGAAAGACACGGAGGAGGAGTAACGAGGCGAGAGGAGGACGAGAGAGAAAGCGGAGACGGAAGAGAGAGAGAGAGAGAGAGAGAGAGAGAGAGAGAGAGAGAGAGAGAGAGAGAGAGAGAGAGAGAGAGAGAGAGAGAGTTAATGGAATCCAGACGAGGTGCAGAGAAAAAGAGGAAAAAATAAAACGAAATTAATTAAATAAACAGAGAGAGAGAGAGAGAGAAAAAAAAACTCACCTCTTGGGGCGCCGCGTGTGTGATACTGAGAGCGACGCACGTTGTAAGAATAAAATAAAGGGTGAAGACACGCATAACGACTGATGAAAAATAAGACAGTTACGTTAATCACCGGAACGACCACGTATGTAAAATCTCATGAAATCACAAATAAAACACAATGCCCTGATTGAGTATCGTATTATTGGTTATGCAGCAATAAAAACCAACATTAAACACGAACTGATTGAAAGATAGAGTGTTATGTTATTATGTGATGATGAGGAGAGGAGAGGTAAAGAGAGATAAAAAGGAGACTGAAAGAGAGAAAGGAAAGGTGGAAAGGGTTAAGGAAAAGAGGGAAGGAGGGAAGAGAAAGAAGATGGTAAAGTTTTATTTCTTTTCCGATAACGCCCTCGCCGGTCCGGTTAAGCGATGTGGTCGCTTTGGGGTCTCGCTGCCGTAGATAAACAACCCGGACCGGCCTCGCTTTGTTGGGTTAATGTGTGGAGACTGCAAGACATCGCGAGGAAGGAGGGAGAGAGGACAGATGGGGAGGCACGGGGATTGTATCGGATAGGAGGAGGGAGGGGGAAGGAAAGAAAGATAGAAATGGGGGGGGGGAAGCCAGGATTGTATCGGAGGAAGAGAGAGAAAGAGGGAGAGGGAAGGAAACACGGGATGGAAGGGAGGGAACAAAAATATGGGAGGGACTGGGATTGTATCGAGGAGAGGGAGATAGGGAGTTGGAAGGAAATACGGAGGCAGGGACTGTGTGTGTGTGTGTGTGTGTGTGTGTGTGTGTGTGTGTGTGTGTGTGTGTGTGTGTGTGTGTGGTAAAATAATCCTTATCTTTTGTGATGCCAGGAATATAACTAGAAGACACCATTAATTCCCACTTCATTATAGGTCTCATGATAAGCTGTATCTTTTCAATTTTGTCTTCTCTTTTTTTTTTCATTATTTTATTGTAAGTTTCTGTTCATCTTTGTGGGAGGGTTTGTTATTCCTAAAACCTTTGTGTGTGTGTGTGTGTGTGTGTGTGTGTGTGTGTGTGTGTGTGTGTGTGTGTGTGTGTGTGTGTGTGTGTGTGTGTGTGTGTGTGTGTGTGTGTGTGTCGCTGCCGGGCCGAGCTGGGCTGATGGTGCCTCGCATTCTGTCGGCACTAACTCTCCTGTCGGGGACCACAATGGGAGCTGCGGGTGTCGGTGTGGGCGTGTAGGGGATTTAAAAGTCAGTAGTCAGAGCTGCGTGGAGCTGTACACGAATGAACAGAAATTTGATGTTTTAGGGTGTGTGTGATTTCTTTAACCCCTTCAATACTGGGACTCATTTTCCCTGGAGGTTTGGGCACGATTAGACGATTTTATTAACATTAGGAAGGGTCTATGGAGGTCAGAAGATTAATGGCCAGAGTCCTTACTTTTATTCCCACGTAATTTTCTGAAGCTGCATTAAATCACCAAGTAATAAGCAGAAAGGATATGAAAGTGCGTCATGCATGGTACTGAAGGGGTTAAAAGAGGCCAGTTAAAAAAGACATAGTGATAAGATATGTTGTAATTTAACTGGGGTTCCTTTGTGGGCAAGTATATCAATACACGAGGTTTATGAGATTTTACAATGTCTGTCTGATAAGTGCTTTCTGTTGTGTCTCTGTTCTTTCCACGCTCTCCCGGAAACTCAACTAATAGGAGATTAAAGATGAACTGTACTTGTTCTCCTTTCGTTTTTCTTTCTAATTTCACTCGTTAATCTTCTTTTCCTTCATTATTTTTAGTTATAATTTCTCTTAACTTTTCATTTATTATAGCATCGTAAATGTTTATAAATTTATCTTTATCTATTTCTTCTGTAGTCTCTCTCTCTCTCTCTCTCTCTCTCTCTCTCTCTCTCTCTCTCTCTCTCTCTCTCTCTCTCTCTCTCTCT
>NC_059298.1:10813580-10891080 GCF_017591435.1 Portunus trituberculatus
GTACACACGCTCGTAAATGATAGTAATGGACTTTATAGAGGAACTTATAGTGCGGGCCGAGGTAGGATAAGTGAGAAATAAATTAGGAGGACGTTTTCAGGCGAGTGCCATGAGCGAAGGAGATAAAAAATAACAAAGTCATGGCGCGGGTCCTGCTTTTCTCGAGGCTGATGATGGTGGTGGTGGTGCTGCTGAGCTGAGGAGGAGGAAGTTAAGGGACGAAGGGAGTTGACGAGAGCCAGAGAAAGGAAGGAAGATGCGCTGATAGGGACGAGGCGAGGAAGAAGGTAAATATGATGATAAAGAAGAAAAAGGAAGAGAATGAAGGATGTTGAGACGGTGATGCGGTGAGACGGGATGGGAAAGGAGATAAATAGGGATAATAAGTTGAGGATAAGAGAAGAAGAATGGTGGGGGATGGAGTGAGGCATAAAAAAAAGAAGACAATTCGTATGGAAATAGGTCAACAAAGGCACAGATTATTAATGAAAAGGAAATACGTAGAATAGTGATGAAGATAAGAGGATAATGGTGAGGACGAAAGGAGAGAAAGCAAGGAATGAAATGAGGAATGAATGAATGAGCACCTGAATCATGTCTGAATAATGCATGATACCTGCTAGAAGAATGAGGTGAGCCGTGATGAGGTTTAGTTACCGAGTTAACGGAGTTTAGATGTAAAAAACTTTGCAAAATAAATATATATATTTCAACGAACTCTTGACCTGCATATGTGGAGGTGAAAGTTGGGAATAAAATGTATTGAAATAAATTTTTTACTCAAATAGTGTTGTGTCCACGGCTGTAAAATAGATGTGGGGAACAAAAAGAGTCCACTAGATGCAACTTGAAAAAATACGACCACGAAAGTTAGATAAAAATATAACAGAAAACTCGAGATAATTTAGCCCTGCAGTCAGCCTAATTCTTTTTTTTTTGGAAGTCCAGTCTTCGCTTGCCAACAAAACAATTGTATGATGTGTGTGTGTGTGTGTGTGTGTGTGAGAGAGAGAGAGAGAGAGAGAGAGAGAGAGAGAGAGAGAGAGAGAGAGAGAGAGAGAGAGAGAGAGAGAGAGAGCTGGAGTCTCAAAATTAAATCCACTCAAATATGCAGGCAATTCGACCTCTGGGAAGAATACTAAATTGGAGGGCAATAAATATGCAACACAGGCATATAGAAAAATTTCTGAGGACTTATGAGGAGGCGGAGAAATCCAATCTAAAGAATTCACTCAACAGTCAGAGGAAATGATGATGATGATGATGATGGTAAGGATGGGGACGATTCTGATAATGACAGGGAGAGAATGATGTCAAATAAATGGAAGAGGAAAAGGGACTCAGAGAGAGAGAGAGAGAGAGAGAGAGAGAGAGAGAGAGAGAGAGAGAGAGAGAGAGAGAGAGAGAGAGAGAGAACTGATAAAAGAATGTGAAATGAAAAGACGGAGAGCGGAACTGATACAGATGAAAAAGAATGAGTGATATTGGTGATAATGGTGACTGGTGGTGGTGGTGGTGGTGGTGGTGGTGGTGGTGGTGATAACAAACTTCGTGACGGTAATAGCTGCAGAAGTGGCGATGATGATGTTTGAATATTATTTAAATTAGTAGTAGTAATATTAGTGGTGGTGGTGACTGTGGTGGTGGTGGTGGTGGTGGTAGTAGGGTGACAGGAAAGCTAATAAGGAATGTTTAAAGAAAAGCACTGCAATTTACTAAACGAGAAAATGAAATGGTGGAAATTTTGCAGCAGGAGGCGTGGAATATAAAGACAATCCCGAGAGATAAGTGGAGAAGAATGGGGAAGCTTTGTGTTACAGTGGAATTGTAACAATAGCAGCAGCAGTAGCAGTTGTTGTTGTAGTAGTAGTAGTAGTATCAGTAGTAGTAGAAGCAGTAGTAGCAGTAGTAGTATTTGATAAGATTACCTCCTGCGCCTCGACCACCCGCCAGTTTCCAGCTGAGGGTGTGAGGTGGAGCATTTGACGTTGTGTTACGGGCGGCTGCTCCTTTCAATTAGTCTGCACGGTGCCTGCTCCCACACTCCTCCCACACTAATCACCGGGCACACGCTGCGAAATCCACTGTAATTTTTGACTGCGAAACACTTATATTGAAGGAATGGCTTTTAAAGAACCTTTTTTTTTTTATTCAAGATGTTTTGTGTACGAAAATAAGTTTGGGTATAAAGTTACTGTAAAGATTTATTTCTTTATAGCGCAGTGGTAGTGGTAGAATTACAAATGCTTGTGGTAGTAATATTTGCAGTAGTAGTTGTAGTTGTAGTAGTAGTAGTAGTAGTAGTAGTAGTAGTAGTAGTAGTAGTAGCTGTTGTTGTAACAAAAGTCGGTGCCACAAAAGTTAACATCCTCCACCTCACCTCTTTCCTTCGCTTTGTATACTTCGTGGTGGTAAAGTTTTGCAGGATCGGTAAAGGCAAAGAAACTAAAACGCGGGATATCGACTGCTTGCATCGAAGTTTGACATTCTTATCATACAGACTTCTTTAAAATCGCTCTGTTCCTTTCCTTTTATCGACTTGCTGCTGCTGTGATTTCATGACGTAATTTGAAACCTTCCTGGAATTTTGCGTCACAGGGCGTCTCGATAAATAATTGATATGGAGTCGAACCTTATTAAAGGCGACGAGCGACCCTGGAACGCCTGACTGGTGTACTTGTCTCGTTTGTCCTGTGTGTGGTGTGGTGTGGTGTGGTAGAGAATGTCAACTGCAAGCTACCTTCAGACCTCCATCACCGTTCCAAAATCAATATGAATAAAAAAGCAGTTTCTAAAATAGAGTAGATCTGACAAAAAAAGAATAGAGTAAAGGGAATGAAGTTGTTGCGTGGTATAGTGAAGTGTCCTTTTACAGACTTGTAGACTTATAGAATTGTAGACAGTTTGTACATACAGTTAGAACGGAGAGATTGACGAAAGAAGGATGGGACGAGCTGTAGTGTGATGTGATAGAGGGTGAGAACTGTATACTACCAGTTTATTCCTAGTATTAGTACCAAATACACTAAAGACACGAAAAAAAAAAAAAAAAAAACAGCTTGCACACAGGAACAGTACCACCATCACTATAACCTTGTCCCAGTTACCATTGTAGAAATACAAGTAACAGGCAGTCAGCGCACTCATCCCATAGCAGCAATAATAATAATAGTATCTCTTGTGGAAATCTTAACACACTACGTAGCTTTTGCACCGCTTCGTATCGTTCTATAAGAGGATCACGAGTAAATCATCCTTCGGGGCGTGAAATGAGCTGGTTTAAGAAAATAGTGTTAAGGTTACCAGTGCATTAGTGACGGTGCTTCAGGATGAAAGTAGACGTATATAAGAGTAATTGCCTGGGATGTTTTGAATGAGCCACTGTGTCCTTATTCTATATTATCTTCTTTCCCATCTTCATTCTGCGTTTTCTGGAAGTCATCCTTTCTCTTGTCGTTTCGTTAGTCTTGTCTCTTTTTTTCCTCTTTCAAAGTTCTCCCTTTTTCTCGTCTTCGTATTTTTCCTCTGCCATGTTTCCCTCCTCCTCCTCCTCCTCCTCCTCCTCCTCCTCCTCCTCCTCCTCCTCCTCCTCCTCCTCCTCCTCCTCCTCCTCCTCCTCCTCCTCCTCCTCCTCCTCCTCCTCCTCCTCCTCCTCCTCCTCCTCCTTACTTTTCATCTTCCTTTTTTCTTTTCCTTCCTTTGATTTCATCTTCAGGTTTTTTTCCCTCAAAATTCTTTACTTTCTTATTCTCCTTCATCACTTCAAAATCTGCCACCTTTTCTCATAAACTGCTTGCACAACTAGTTTGTTTGACATCTTCCTTTTTATACTCTTTTTTATTCTTTTATATATATTTTTTTACTTGTCTCTTCCACTTCCACGTGTGCTTTGACTATTTTATGGAAACTATCATTCAGCCAGTTTGTTTCCTGTTAGAGGGCAGTTGTCAGCAGCACATCGCCTCTCATAAATTAGGTGCAGGACCGTGTTTAGTGGACAACCTCGGATTTCTAGTTTTAAACGGGTTGTTCATTCCCTATAATTAGAATGTAATCCAAGGTAATAAACAATCGAATATCCAACATTATTAGGTCGTCCAGTAACGGATCATCTTTCACTGATCTCATTTTAAGTAGACAGATTAGTTTATTAGTTCATAAATCTTGTTGCATTGGTCTAAAGTTTAAAAATCCTTTGTCTTGCTTCAGAACAGTGAAAGCTGATTAAAGCAACAAAATCTGCAGTAGGATGTGATGTAAAAAAGTGGAATATGTTGCATCTGTGTATCCTGGAAAAGTGGAAGTGTAACCTGGAAAACAAAATGTCACAGGTAAAGCACTGCGACAAATCACCAGCTTGTTGTCTTCCCATTTCACTTTATTTTTTTCCACATTTCCCATTCCACCTCGACTCCCACCCGCTGAGAGGTGGAGTTTTAAAAGTGCGAATTCTCTAGATTTTCTCTTGTCACCGTTGTCACTCGCGTTGCTCCTGAATGCTTTGTTTCCCCGTCTGTGCCTTGTTTCCAGCCCAGCACCGCCTCTGCCTCTGCTATCACCATGGCATCACGGGCTCCTCACCGCGCGGCCTGGCTGAAGGGAGGCATGTGGGAAGCTCTATTGGGTTCCTGTCACGCGCTGGGGATTTCGGGCGTTGAGGACAATGCAAAAACGAGAAGCCTGCAGTTGTCGCTATGTCTTTACACACACACACACACACACACACACACACACACACACACACACACACACACACATCAGTGGGGAAAATTACGAGAACAATAATTCGTTGACACGATGATGTAGTATATATACACTGGACTGAAGGAGAATAACGAAGAACAATGAGGCAATATTATTTAGTGAGACAGGAGAAAGTCTGATTTGTATACAATGGCGAGTTAAAGAAAGTTGATCAGAAGAAAGGATGTCAACACACGTCCTCGTCGCCTCCACACACGTGTCAGGGAAAGATATTGTGAGGGTGGGTCGTGTATTTCGGTGTGAAGTGATATGGCTCTTCACTCTAGTAGTAGTGGTGGTGATATTGTGTTTTATTAGGTTATTATTATTGTTGTTGTCGTCCTCGTCGTTGCTTATTGAAGGTAATAAAAGTATACAAAATCCAATGATAAGCCGGAAATCTACTTGGTTTTGTCGAGATTTGAGGACACGCACCTGCACACACGTTATCTGCATTTTGTCTCCTTGAAGTAGCTGTATTTCACAATAATTTCGTTACCAACTTGCTTATTCTCTCTACTTCTTTCTCTGCAACAGTCATATTTTATGTAACCCAAGGAGCTCCCTCGCAGTGCTGGTGAGTAAAATCTGAGTGAGTGAGTGAAGGCAAGGGCGGCGCGCAGGAACCATCCCATTAAGAGTAAGCGGATGCTGAAATTAGTCAACCATTTTCCATTCCAGGGAAGATATTGGATTATGGAGAGGACAGCGCGCGCTCCACCTGCTGCGTCCTCCTCGGGAACTTCTTTTTTAATTTTTTTTTTTTTTTGCTGCCAGAATAATTATGATTTTACAAAGCTATTACACGCCTTTGTTTATTTATTTATTTATTTGCTTTTATTTTTGTTACGAAGAAAATACAGGAAAGAAAATAGAAATAACAAACATTCTTACGACTTATTTATAAGAAACGGTTGTTCCATCTTTTTTTTTCCTTTTCATTCATTCCTGGTGTGTTTTATCTATTCATTCATTTATCTCATATCTATTCTATTTATTCACTCTCCATTTGTTGCCAGGTTTTGCCGTTGGTATGGTGGTGGTGGTGGTGGTGGTTGTGGTTGGCCTTGAGAGGGAGTGTTGCCCATGGCTTGTTCAGCACCAATGCAAAGGTTACTGAGGGGATGGCGTCATGTATACAGTAATAGGCGTCCTTGTAGTGCTTATAAGAAGCGAACACCTAATGCTTCTTATGCACCAACCAACCTTCCTCTCTCTTGCCTGACAACCTAAAACCACGCTGTAACTCTCGCTGCGGAAATACCAACCTTGAAAACACAGTGACCAGTGATGCGATTTGGTGCGATATACTGCAGCAACGTAGGCTCAGATTATATAAATTGAATAATCTCTTCTCTTTCATTTATAATCCACCGAGAACATTCATTATCCTTGTAGGTTTATAAGTGGTTCAGTTTTGTTTTTGTTATGACGTGTTCTTCTGGGAATGGGTTGCTTAATAATGTGTGATTCAGGCTTTTGAGAATGGTCTTTCGTTCCTGTAATTATTCTCTCTCTCTCTCTCTCTCTCTCTCTCTCTCTCTCTCTCTCTCTCTCTCTCGTCTTTTGTTTAGTTTACATTAAAATCATGCGTTGCGTAGTTTATCGAAATTTGTTCATTGCATATTGGGTTCATATTTCTTAGGATTTATGTGAGTTGGAATTATCTAGTACTTGCATCCCACCACCACCACCACCACCACCACCCCCACCGTTTCCATATAATCGTTAATCTCACCAACAACACACCACGGACGTATTATCACCACCGCTCAACGTCACCAATACCACCATCACATCCACCAACACCACCACCACCTGCGTCAGTACTAATGGGGTTCGACTTTTTCTATTTCTTTCGCCCCCCTATTGTCTGTGGTCCCGGCGGCCTGTGTCCTAAATTGGCTTCGTTATCGCGTGTTTTTGTGCCGAGGTTGTCGCTAGTTTTGTCTCTGTTGTGATTGAGGAACGTGTTGGAACGTCCTTGTACTTATTTGCTGGTTAAGAACGTTTGAATGGCTGGGCTAAGTCTCTCTCTCTCTCTCTCTCTCTCTCTCTCTCTCTCTCTCTCTCTCTCTCTCTCTCTCTCTCTCTCTCTCTCTGTTCTACTTACCTTTTACGAACATTTAATCTAAATTTTTCTTTTCATTCTCGTACCATTTTCTCCGCAGTGTAATTTCCTTCTTCTCTTCTTCCTCTCTCTTTCTCTTTTTAATTTTGTTTCGTATGTTTGTATGTCTTCTCAATTACTTCCTCGCTGTGATGTGTTTCTCTTTTTCCCTTTTACGCTGCTCCTCCTTTCGTCGTTATCATTCGGTACATTATGCTAAATTCTCTTGCTTCCTCACATTCTTTCGTTCTTCCTTTTCTTCCTTGTCGCTGTTCACTTTCCCCACTCCTTTATTTCACTCTATCTTTCTTCCTTTCTGCATTGTCATCACGTTCTTTACAATCTCTCTCTCTCTCTCTCTCTCTCTCTCTCTCTCTCTCTCTCTCTCTCTCTCTCTCTCTCTCTCTCTCTCTCTCTCTCTCTCTCTCTCTCTCTCTCTCTCTCACACACACACACACACACACACACACACACACACACACACACACACACACACACACACACACACACACACACACACAATGACATGGGTGCCCTTGAGCTGAGCGGCAAACGAGGCACCGGCACGACACTCGCGGCCTAATTATGACGTCGGGAAACTTGGCAATGAGGGTAGTTTAGCGGCGGGATCGTTAGCGAGGTCCTCCCGGGGATCTAATTGCCTCGTTAGTAAGAAACCGAAAAAGGAGACTATCACCACCACCACCACGCGGGGCTTGAGGGAGACAGCGCCTTGGGGATGGGAAGTAAGGGAGGATGAGGTGATGTGATTGGAGAGGAGAGAGATAGAGAAAGTGAGAGGGGAGTTAAGTGTGCGAGGTACGGTTTCCTTTCTCTTTGGTTAACGTAATGTATGTTTTTTTTTTATGTTGGTGTTGTTTATTCGTACTATTTTTTGTATGTTGAAAAGTAGCTTCTTCAGTCATATATGCATAAAGAAATATTCCAGTATTATATTGTCTTATAGTTCTGATTTCGCATTTTCTTGTGATTTATATTGTTCAGTTTGATTTACGCATAGTATTCTGTTCATAACTTACAGAACCCGTAATATATTAAGTCTCATTGTTTTTAGGTATGGATTCTGAACCATTTGTCATTGAATGCTATTGATTACATTCAACCCTCCTGCATCTTTGATGAAAAACAGACAAACGAACGGACAGTTATAGCGCTCTTGGCAATATACAACACGTAGATTCACAAGTCACCTTAAAATTGATGGTCGTTTGATGGAGGCAATTAATGGGCGCTTGATGGAGGCAGAGGCGCGGCAGGAGCGTGTGCATCCAGGGAGGTAATCGAGACCCATCCATTCATTGCCTCGCCCGGGCAGTCTTCGCTCTGTGAGGCACCGCGTCAGTTAAGGTGTTTATTGACCTGACTCTGTGAGGCCAGGCGGCGCTCCCACGTAGGCTAGGTAGGCAGCGTGACCTCGTCTAGTGGGGGGAGGTAAGAAAGAATTTGGCGGTGCGGTGATGACGGCGGTGGTGGTGGTTGTAATGGTGTTGTCATGGAAATGTTACTTTGGTACTGAAATGAGTAGATCGAGGATGGCGTCATAGATAGATCGTGATGATTGTGGTTCAGGTAGTGGTGGTGATAGGATGATTAAATAGTGGTGGCACAGGTGATGGTTGTGGTTGTGGTTGTGGTTGTTGTTGTTGTTGTTGTTGTTGCAGAATTGGCGGTGGTGGTTGTAAAAATGTTTATAGGCCCTCGCTGTGGTGTCTGCTTTGTCAATATTCCAACAAAATATATAATAGAAAGTTTGGTCATGAATAACCTAACCCTGTGTGTGTGTGTGTGTGTGTGTGTGTGTGTGTGTGTGTGTGTGTGTGTGTGTGTGTGTGATTCACCTCTTCCTCGGTCGCCTGCTGGTCACCCAGCCAGTCTTCCCCATTACGGAGCGAGCTCAGAGCTCATAGACCGATCTTCGGGTAGGACTGAGATCACATCAACACACAACACACACCGGGAAAGCGAGGCCACAACCCCTCGAGTTACATCCCGTACCTATTTACTGCTAGGTGAACAGGGGCCACACATTAAGAGGCTTGCCCATTTGCCTCGCCGCTTACCGGGACTCGAACCCGGCCCTCTCGATTGAGTCGAGCGTACTAACCACTACACTACGTGGTGTGTGTGTGTGTGTGTGTGTGTGTGTGTGTGTGTGTGTGTGTGTGTGTGTGTGTGCGTGTGTGTGCGTGTGTGCATGCATACATATATACGCGGCTGTATATAAAAGCGTTTACGTGTGTGTAACAATATGAACACGTCCAAACACGACTAGCTTTACGCCTCTTGACCAAAACATTTAACATGCAGACCAGATCACGTAATCGCTGAGGTGGATTTCACACTACATTGGAGGACACACCGAGCCTTCCTGCGAACCACCGCAGCGTGTACACAAAACAGACGGAAATTGGTTTGTCTTTGTGGCGAAGTAAATTTGCACTCTGCCGGGATGTTTGAGCGGCCAGTCTTGTGTTGACGTGGCTCTCGCTCCCTGGGAACGCACCGTGACTCGTGAAATGGTTGAGAGAGAGAGAGAGAGAGAGAGAGAGAGAGAGAGAGAGAGAGAGAGAGAGAGAGAGAGAGAGAGAGAGAGAGAGAGAGAGAGAGAGAGAGAGAGAGAGAGAGAGAGAGAGAGAGATTTTGGTCATCGATCATATGCCTTTCTCTCTCTCTCTCTCTCTCTCTCTCTCTCTCTCTCTCTCTCTCTCTCTCTCTCTCTCTCTCTCTCTCTCTCTCTCTCTCTCTCTCTCTCTCTCTCTCTATCTATCTATCTATCTATCTCTCCCGTCCTTTCTTCTTGCTATTTCTTCATAATTTCGTGTCAGCTTAAATATCAGCTTGTCTTTATAAATTTCACATTCACAAATGCTCTTAATCACACTTTTATAAAATCAACATATAAATTCATTCATTACACCCTCAACTACAACCACCACTACATCTAGATATACCCTCGCAGTTTCAATTCCAGCCAAACCATTATTTAATACTCGTCCCTTTTAAAGAATATTGTGGGGAGCTATGTATGCCTTTTTCCCTCTCAATATTCAGTCTATCTACCCTAAACCCTTCGAGATAACTTTATTTCCTACGCATAAAATCATCCAACATGAATCCAGGTGACCATGCACATGAAGGGGAGCCATTTGCTTGCCTCGTGTGTTCTGCAGGGAGGGGAATGGATCCACAAAGTAAAGGGGAGAATGGGAGAAGGGGAGGAGGCTGGCGAGTAAGGGGTTTCATGGCGGCAGCTCGATGGGTCCGGGGAGGGAGGCTTGGCTAATTTAGACAGAGGTGATCGTCAGGTAATTAAGGGGAGTGAACGAGCCATTAGACCGTCCGGGGATTAATGCAGCTGATTAACGTTCGTGGTTCTACAGACATCAGTGAGAGAAAGGAGGAGGATCAGGAGGAAGAGGAGAACTGGCAGTTATAAGCATGGCGAAAGTGGAGAAACGACAGGAAGAGGAATAGAAGCAGGAAAGAAGCAAAGAAGCAGCACCAGAATTAGGCGAGGAGGTGAAGCGTGACAATTATGAAGTAAAGAGGAAAATGGCGGTGTGATTAGAGAGCGTGGGAGGCAGACGAGCGAGCGAGCGAGCAAGCAAGGAAGGGTTCAGAAGAAAGAGTCTGTGCAGAAAGAAACGTAGAGTAACCAGAAAATGTGGTACAGGCTCTTGTAATTAGACCATTTTCTTAACGCTCGAGTAAGGCGAAGGGGGGATGAGATATGTGTGTGCGCGCCATTTACAGGGAAACTGAGGCTACAAGTCTGGCTGGAGCAGGGACAATGAGCGGGAACGGCGGGAGCAAGGAGGAAGGAAGACGGGGTATATTATGTTTCAAGCTCACACTGATACTGGGAGATTATACACAGGATCTACTGCTAAACTCGTTGCATTTAGTATCGCACCAAGTTAATTCCCCAGTGATTACGTTACGGATAGAAAGGTATATAAACTAGAATAGACTTACACGCTCTTATCGGTGGTATACGTAGTCGTCCCATTACACGATGAATAGAATTGCCAAGGTCATTAGGCGCTTCAGTAACGAAGGTGTGTAATGGGTCAGTTGTTATAGGGAGATGGATATGCTTGTTGATGGCTAATTAGGTGTCCAGGTCCCGCTGAGTAATGTTAGTGTAACGGGCCAATGGCAGCGGCGGTACAGACACATGCAGGGAGAGCAGGAGAGAGAAGTGCCGAGGAGGGTCCCGGTTCCCCTCTGATGAAGACGACACAGGCAGGCAGTAAGGGAGCAGGCGAAGCGAGAGTGGTGAGAACAAGTGAGGTTTAGCGTGTTTGTTTAGACAGTGTCACCTTTACTCTGAGTGTTGTGTGGGTGTCCGTGTGTTGATATCTGTTTTTGTGTTCGTGTTTGATCTTTTTTGTGTGTCGGTTTAGTTGTGATGCGGTTTTGTGAATTTCAAGTGTGTGTGTGGGAGTGTTTGTGTGTTTATGTGTGGAGGTGGATAAGATGCCGTTGTTTCTACTTTTCTCTGACTGACTGTGTGTGTTTTATGTATGTACGTTTACGTCATGTAGGTATGTGTGTCTTTCATTTTTCTGCATGCACGCTTATTTTCAAGCTTACTGAAATAATGCTTCTTATTCAGTGTCGCAAGAGATTCAGAGGAGACAAAGAAAAGTCAATACATTCGCGACACGAGACATGCACAGGAAAAAAAATAATAAATCTTAACATTTTATCTATTTATTCCGCAACATTTCCTTTAATTCTTCAGTTTAAAAGAAGAATCATGAGGCGCAATTCCTCTCTCGACCTTTGGGTTTTGTGTTACCAGACCAAAAGTTGCTTAAATCAGGACAGGGAGCGGTGGTTTGTCCTGCTGCGCGTGCTGTGCTTGGATGTAGATAGATAGATAGATAGATAGATAGATAGATAGAGAGAGAGAGAGAGAGAGAGAGAGAGAGAGAGAGAGAGAGAGAGAGAGAGAGAGAGGGAGAGGGTTAGAGGTTGTGTAGCGGATCCCTTTCCTTCATCCTTTGCTCCATCACGCATTCAACTCTCCTGTGTATTATTTCCCTCTGCAAATGTGAATACCGTTTTCTTTTCCCTTTTTTGTTAGGGAGACCAGCCAATAGTTACAGACACGAAGTAAAGTAAAAAAAAAATCTAAAGAACTCAACTACACCTGTCATAATAAGCCAGGTTAGTTTTCCAGGTGTAAGTCTTATTAAGATGGAATAAAATGGTGCTCAGTAATAATGGGAAGAGTTCAAAGAGTTTAGCGGTTAATTAAAGTGCTAAAAGAATGAACATACTAATTAACTGTACATTAGAAGAAGAAACATTATAGAAATTAGGTATAATGTTCTCTGCCTGCAGTGGAGTCGTGTGTGAGGGTGAGGCATGCAGTTGGGGAATGTAAAAGAAGAATAACTGTGGAAGTACAAGAATAAAATGACAAAATATACAACCTGACGCTGATTGTGAGCGACAGATGACAGTTAGAGAGAGAGAGAGAGAGAGAGAGAGAGAGAGAGAGAGAGAGAGAGAGAGAGAGAGAGAGAAATACCCTTTGACTCTGTATCAAATCCTCTTGAGCACATGAACAAAGGACAGTAGACCAGCACACTTTCTCTCTCTCTCTCTCTCTCTCTCTCTCTCTCTCTCTCTCTCTCTCTCTCTCTCTCTCTCTCTCTCTCTCTCTCTCTCTCTCATAACCAGTTCCCTGTTTTCCTCGCCATTATAACACGTTCACCTCAACTAACTGATAGATGTAGTGGCTTCGTTTACTTCTTATCCCTTGTTTTTTTTCCCCCTCTTAAGTATTCCTTGACGTAACGCGAAGCCAGGGCGTCACTGAATGGAGGTGACTATTGCAATGTAGGAGAGGGAATGAGAAAAAAAAACTTGTTGTGGCCGTGATCTTTATTGTACAATTTTTTCCCTTTTTTTATAAGACGCACGTAGCCCTCATTGTGGTTATTTTCAACTTCTACATCTTTATGTTCAGGAAGAGCAAGTGAACATCGTAAACTGCTTTGTAAGGACCAACGACTCTATTACTACATTTTTTTCCTTCCTTGTGTTCCTCTGAGTCCCTTTGTGGCTGAATAATTGGTATTGTTTTTGACCAGATAAACAGGAACGTTGTCAGTGATAAGCATTGTTATTTCTTTGAAGTAACTGATCCCACAAGACAAAGGGAGCCTGACAGACGAGGCCACTAAGAGCAGGGCACATTTACTTAACATTTAGCTACACAGTGATGCCTGGTGAGTGTTCGGTAATGAAAACAAGAATATGAAAGAACTCGCACAGCTGTAAGAGAGAGAGAGAGAGAGAGAGAGAGAGAGAGAGAGAGAGAGAGGAAATGAATAAACGCTTGATGTAAGAATATAATCGTGTGTCCGTGAAGTCGTAAAGTTTACTGCTGCTCTTAACACTGGATCGTTAAGTAAGTTAGATTAATTTTCTCCTTACTGAAGTTAAGTGAATCCAGGTAGTTAAGAGACTGGAAAGGGAAACTAATTCTCTCTCTCTCTCTCTCTCTCTCTCTCTCTCTCTCTCTCTCTCTCTCTCTCTCTCTCTCTCTCTCTCTCTCTCTCTCTCTCTGTTTGTGTGTAAGTATGTAATCAGTCAAAATCGCCTGCCTGGAACCGGTGATCAGGCAAAATTTGAGGAGGAGGAGGAGGAGGAGGAAGAGGAGGAGGAGGAGGAGGAGGAGGAGGAAGAAGAAGAGGAAGAAGAGGAGGAAGAAGAAGAGGAGGAGGAGGAGGAGGAGGAGGAGGAGGAGGAGGAGGAGGAGGAGGAGGAGGAGGAAGAGGAAGATGCGTCCAGTGAAACCCAGACCAGTGGCGCAGGTTTAGTGGTTGTTGGTAAAAAGTTGGTGGATCAAGAACCTGTCCATCCATGTCAGTCCCTTACCATAAAAGAGCTAGGGTATGTCTCTCTCTCTCTCTCTCTCTCTCTCTCTCTCTCTCTCTCTCTCTCTCTCTCTCTCTCTCAAGGCCATTAACTGGATTGCCGTATCTGCGAGCTGCTGTTAGTTATCTTATCTCTCTGACAGCTCCTCGTATACATGCAAATATACTGCACTATAAAATCATAAAAAGATAACCTATAAAAAAATAATGAGCAAGACATGAAGAAGACAGACCAGATACCCCCCAGACAGCAGGCCGCGACTCCTCATGCATAGCTAATCTCACCGCGGATGGCACACACAGGCATGGGAAGAAGACAAGAGTAGGGAGGCACAGAGCACACGCCAGCACATTAGGATGTTTATTGTGAAAGGTCATGTTGTTAGTCACTTAGTTTCTCAGCCTCCTCAGCGCGCCCATGCTACGTGCAGGTCACAGTGTTACTAGAGCAAGGCGAGCGTTGGTGGACTAGCTGGGTGACGGTGTGGGATGTTATTTTCGGTTTAGAAAGTGAATGCTACGTAGATGTGATTGGCAATGGGGGCAGTGTAGTGTGGCGGTGCGTAGACAAAGTGTAGGGCAAGTGAAGGAAGTAACAGTGGTTCTCAAGGGCATAACAACTTTCTGCTTTTCAACCGTATCATTATTCGCCTCATTTTCAAAAGTTTAATGGTATATTGTTTTGATTTCACTTTGCTTTCAGTTCAGGGCATCATTGTGTTCGTATGATGAAGGTGATGATTTCCTGATGTGAAAACTCATTGTCGGATGTTTTAAAGCATTATCAGAGCGGCAAAGATACAGTGTGGAAAAATGTGGAAGTTCATTAAGCGTTTTATAAAGGTGTCATAATTCGTTAAGTCTTTATCTAAGAGAAACATTTACCTGTAATGGTTCGCCTTTTTGCAAGCTTGCAGCAACAGTAGCAGCAGCAGCAACAGCAACGAAATTAGTAGTGGCAACAATGAAAACATAAACAACAACAAGAACTACAGCAAGAAAAGAAATAAAATTACTACTACTACTACTACTACTACTACTACTACTACTACTACTACTACTACTACTACTACTACTACTACTACTGCTGCTGCTGCTGCTGCTGCTGCGAATATATATATATATATATATATATATATATATATATATATATATATATATATATATATATATATATATATATGATTAATCAACATATCACCAGCTCTCTCCGAATCACTTGTGCAGTTGTTCCTGCTTGACCTTCCTCGATACCACACCGCCAGCTGCGGCATCACTCTAATTTAGTTGGCGGCTGATTACTTGTCTTTCGTCAGATGTTCTTGTCTCTTCATCTGAACACGTCTCTTACCTTTCTTGTCTCTTTCCACCTTCGCTACCCTTTCTCAATGCCTTCCTTTGCACTTCCCTTCTTCACTGACTCTTATCTCTCCTCTCTAACACTGTCCTTCACAAACGCCTTCATAGTTTCTTCCTACCTTCTCCTTCCTTTCTCAACGCTTGCAGTGTCTCTTATCACGTTCAGTTCCCTTTCCTAAACACCTACTACCTACTACTTTCTTAACTACCTATCCTAAATATGTCCCTTACTTCTTCCCACCTTTATCGCCGTTCCCACAAACACTTCCTATACCTCTCCCCGCCCTCGCCACCTCTCCACAACACCTCCCTCCCCCTCACCTGTCCTCTATTCAAAGAACTTTCTCTCGAGAGTTTGTGTGCCACAGTCGAACTTCGCTCAACTTTTTTTCTTTTCCACATCAGCAGAGTTTCTACGTTCGTGTTCAGGATGTAAAGTTTAAGATAATTTTCTAAGCTATTAAAATCGTTTCTTTATGTACGTTGGTTAAGTATTTTCTTTTTCGAATATCCAAAAGAAAAAGAAAATCAGCAGGAAACCAATCACAAAGGCAGCTATAAGCAACATCTTGAATAGGCCAAACGTTTCGACATTTTTTCTCATGTCATCTTCAGTGGTCTAAAAAAACGATAAAACAAATATAAGTATAAAAGAATAAAGTTAAAATACTAAGAAAAATACGAAGGTAAACATTTACACAATATTAAGTGGGTATGCTGAGAGAGTATTGTTGAGGGATCGCTTTAGTTGGGAAATATATAAGGACTCCAATATTCTTAAACTGTTTCTATTACAGGTGGCGAGGATACGAAAATGATTGAGATTGGGTTGAACCTTACAAGAGAGGCAGTGGTCCCGTATCGCGGAAAACGGGGCGTTGTGTAGCGGGTGCCTTGTTCTGGCAGACTGACCTACGCTACACAACGCCCCGTTTTCCGCGATACGGGACCACTGCCTCTCTTGTAAGGTTCAACCCAATCTCAATCATTTTCGTATCCTCGCCACCTGTAATAGAAACAGTTTAAGAATATTGGAGTCCTTATATATTTCCCAACTAAAGCGATCCCTCAACAATACTCTCTCAGCATACCCACTTAATATTGTGTAAATGTTTACCTTCGTATTTTTCTTAGTATTTTAACTTTATTCTTTTATACTTATATTTGTTTTATCGTTTTTTTAGACCACTGAAGATGACATGAGAAAAAATGTCGAAACGTTTGGCCTATTCAAGATGTTGCTCATAGCTGCCTTTGTGATTGGTTTCCTGCTGATTTTCTTTTTCTTTTTAATTTACGTGGGTAACATGAAAAAAAAATGTCGAGAAAGCGCTCTGTTATTTTGTCATTTACTGCATGATATGGGAAAATAAAGGAATTATGATAAAGGTACGGGGAATTTCGTTGTTTTAGTTTGTACTACGACAGTGGTGGTGATAATAATCGTGAAATATGGTAAAATGACATCCCTCCGGTTTGCATACTTTCTCTCCACTTCCTTCGTTTGTCTTTTCTATATCTTTCTTGCCAATAAAAGCCGCAGTTTCTCTTCCGCCTTACGCTTTCCCTATACGCCACCTCAATTGCTTAGGGAGAGGGGGTGGGAGAGGGAAGAAAGGTGCAATGACCGTGGGGGAGGAGGAAGAGAAGGAGAAAGAGGAGAAGAAGGAGGAGGAAGTAGAGAACGTAAATAATGTGAAGAAGAGAATGCGGATGAGAGCTCTGTAATGATATATATCAACTTTAAAGGAAAGAATTTAAAAGGAAGAAGAAAAGGATGAAAAGGAGGAGGAGGAAGAGGAGGAGGAGGAGGAGGAGGAAGAAGAGGAGAAGGAGGAAGAGGAAGAAAAAGAGGAAAAAATTGTTTATGTAAAAAAAAACATATAGTAAGCAACTGATATAATTAGAAAACGCAAACAAGGAATAAAAGAGAAGAATAATCACTAACTAAATGGTAGAGAGAAGGGAAAAGAAAAGAGAAACGAAGGAAATGTAAAGAACAATAAACGATAAGGAGGAGAAGAGGACGCAATGAATAAAAACGGATGGAAAAAGATAACTTGAGCGACCGACCCTACTACACACTAGGAATAAAGTCGTGTGAAGGAGAAGAAGAAAAAGGAGAAGAACGAAGAGAACGAGAAGAAAAATATACGAAAACTGAAAGACAAGGACTCTGGGCAAAAATAAACGAAAGATAAGCACACTTGTATAAAAGTATATGAGAGAGAGAGAGAGAGAGAGAGAGAGAGAGAGAGAGAGAGAGAGAGAGAGAGAGAGAGAGAGAATTATGGAGGGAAAGATTTTACTACGTTATGAAAAAAAAATACTGACAAAAACCTGAAACAAAAGCACTGTGATAAAAAAAAAAAATATGAAGGCAGAAAACGAAAAACCGGAAAGATAAATAGACTGAGAAAGGGGAGATAGAGATAAGAGAGAGAGAGAGAGAGAGAGAGAGAGAGAGAGAGAGAGAGAGAGAGAGAGAGAGAGAGAGAGAGAGAGAAGGGGACGAAACAAAAATAAACAGGAAAGCGCAGGGTGGGGGAGACAGGCAGGCGAGAGGTAAACAGTAACCAAAGAAATTAAGAAAGCAAATAGATAAATATAAATAAATAACTTAGGAATGGCCTCAAGAGAGAGAGAGAGAGAGAGAGAGAGAGAGAGAGAGAGAGAGAGAGAGAGAGAGAGAGAGAGAGAGAGAAAGGGGAAGAGGGAAGGAAGTGCATGATTGATGGTGCAAAAGAGTAAGACAAAATGCGTAATAATGCGTATACTTTGCCAAGGCGGTTAGTGTGATTGATGTGAAAGCTGAGATGAACAGCGTTAAAGGGAAGGGAAAATTGGAGAGAGAGAGAGAGAGAGAGAGAGAGAGAGAGAGAGAGAGAGAGAGAGAGAGAGAGAGAGAGAGAGAGAGAGAGAGAGAGCATAACACTAATTCCACGGTAATTAATGGAATTGGATGTCGCAAAAGAAAGAAGGAACATTAGCAAAGAAAAAAAAAAAGACCAGGAAATATTGCGTCGTGAAGAGAGAGAGAGAGAGAGAGAGAGAGAGAGAGAGAGAGAGAGAGAGAGAGAGAGAGAGAGAGAGAGAGAGAGAGAGAGAGAGAGAGAGAGAGAGAGAGAGAGAGAGGGGAGTATTGGTGGACGCCAGTAAAGGAAAAATCTAAACCGTCGATATGATTTTAGTTTTACACAATGAAATTCTAGCAAGCTCACTGGAATGGAAAACGTACTTCAGAAAGTTTAAATAGGACTGAACGAGCCTGACAAATGCAGCCAAAGGGGAAGGAAAACTAACCAAACTGTGAGAGGCAAAAAAAAAAAAAAAAAAAAAAAAGGAAATTTATAATGCCTACCAGGAACAAAGAATAAAAGAAACACGGTATGTAAATAAGGACTACCAGTAAACCTGACACTCGTTTGTCATTGTGTGAAAGCTTGCTGGAAGAAAGAAGAAGTTGAGATGAAAAGACTTGAGAGAGTATGAAGAGAACAAACATGACATTATTCCTGCACAAGACAGAATAGAAAAGTTTTGGATGAAATTCTGATGAAGGGGATACGTCTAAGACCAAATAATTCCAACATGAATAAGTGTCTCAAAAGTATTAAAAAGGACGATGGATAAAAAGAATGCAAATGAAAATAATGTCAGTATACAGGAAATATTTCAGACACGACAAAGAAGTTAAAAAAAGAAGTGGAGGAAGTGATGTAAAGGACACAGATGATATAAATTTCTGTGAGTATAAGGCATGCAATCAAGTAATAACTCCTAGGCGAAAAAAAAGAATAAATAAGGAGTAAAGGGAGCGAAGGTGAAAAGCATACAAATGTGAAATTTCAAGTGTATATGAGGACAGCAAGCAGGGAATATCTTTTACATGAGAGAAAACAAAAGGTGAAGAATGTGCTTTAAAAAAACTTCAGCGATTCATATACTTTACACTCCTTTATTAGTATTCAGACACTCGTCCCAGATATACATTATAAGGAGAGCCAAGGATATAGATATGACACCTTTGATACATTTGCATTTGGAATTGAATTAACCTTTTAGCATTTCATAATACAAATATATAGAAAAGTCAACAAGTCTGTGAACGTAATCTGGATATCAGATGAACAAAAAATCCAAAAGTATACGTATAAAAGAAACAACAACAATAAATACCATCCGTCATTCTACAAAACCATCACTAAGTATACCGTACCTCATTATACAACAGATTACATGCAAAAAAAAACAACAACTTCGATAGACACAAAATAAAAAAGCAACATCAAGGTGAATGAACACAAAGGTGGCACTACATTCATCCATCACTTGGTTGCATTTTTCCCCTTGTCTCCCTGTGGCATTAACACAAACACTTAGAAGCAGCTCAGGCGTGAAGGAGGAAGGTTGGGGGTGGGAATAGTAACGCTTCAGGTACAAGGCAAGACGAGAGAGAGAGAGAGAGAGAGAGAGAGAGAGAGAGAGAGAGAGAGAGAGAGAGAGAGAGAGAGGAAACAAAACTTGGTGGTCTCTTGTTAAGGACAAACAAGGAACTGGCCACCAAGAATCCATCCCTCCCCTCAGCAAGCAGGACGGTACTGTCGCCACCAGCAGTAAGGAGAGGGCACAGTTGCTGGCTTCCTTGTTTGCTGGAAAATGAAGGTCGGGAATCCACAGCAGCCACCGCCTCAGCTGGTCCAGCAATGTGAGAAGACTGTCACCATGGTGGAGGTGACGCATCAGCAGGTGAAGCGATTATTGCGGGGCTGGACACACAGAAAGCCACCGGCCCTGATGACATCAGCCCGCACCTGCTGAAGCGATGCTCCCAGGAACTGGCTGCCCCTCTCACCCAAGTCTTCACAACTTGTGTACGGGAAAACGTCTGGCCTTCAGTGTGGAAGGAGGCTCGAGTAGTTCCTGCACACAAAAAGCTCCAGGACGGACCCAAAAAACTACAGACCCATATCCCTGTTGTCAGTGGTGGGTAAAGTGTTTGAGAGGGTCGTGGCAGAGGTGGTGTGTAGCCATCTCAAGGACAATGCCCTCCTCTCAGACCAACAGTTTGGGTTCAGACCTGGAAGGTCAACCTCCGACCTAATGATGCTTCTCACCAGGCATTGGCAGGACGCCCTCGACGACGGCAAGGACACTATAGTGGTTGCTTTGGACATAGCAGGAGCTTTTGATAAAGTATGGCACAACGGATTACTAGAAAAGCTTCGTGCTAAAGGCATCCAGGGTGGCTTGCTACGACTCTTGGGAAATTACCTGCAGGACAGAAGCCTCAAGGTGGTTGTCAACGGGCAAACATCTGAGTCCCTGCCTGTGGAGGCATCAGTGCCACAGGGTTCAATTCTTGGCCCACTCCTGTGGAATATCTACGTGGATGATCTTCTCCAGCTACTGCCAGGAGTCATGGCCTATGCTGATGACTGCACCCTCTCCTATACCTATCCACGCCAGGACAGTGGGCGGGCTGCTGAGGCCATCAATCAGCAGCTACGAGTGATAAAGGAGTGGGGTGCTCGCTGGCAAGTGACATTCGCGCCGGAGAAGACACAAGCAATGGTTGTCTCTCGGTCCCCAGCCGCCATGGCAGCAATGGCAGGAAAGTTGTCTTTGGCGCTGCTGCTCTCCCACTCCAAGATGACGTCAAGATACTTGGAGTGGAGGTGGATCGAGGGCTGAGGTTTGACAGGCATGTCAAAACCATTGCCAAGAAAGCCTCTCACAGGATCTCCGCTCTCAGAAGGATCGCCAGTTTCCTCGACAGGAAGGGAGACTGCTGCTGTACAAGGCACAGGTGCGGCCCCACCTTGAATACGCAGCTCTCTCCTGGATGTCCTGTGCCGCCACACACAGAAGGAGACTGGACAGCATCCAACGCCGCGCCATACGGCTAGTAGATGCTGCACTACCACCTCACCCAGAGCCTGAGCGTCCCCTTGATTCACTGGAACACCGCAGAGACGTGGCGGCGATCGTAGTGTTCCATAAGGCACAGGTGCAAAGAGTGCCACATCTGGCAGGGCTGCGTCATCCTCTAAGAGTCACCGCACGGAGCACGAGAACGGTGCTCAATGGTGGTGACGCCGTAGAGGTGCCGCGATCCCACGGGTGTCAGCATCAACGCACCTTCGCAGGACGCGTCTCCAGGATGTGGAACTTGTTCACGGCCGCGGTGCCTCACGTCCAGGAGATGAACACTCACAGTGTCAAACTGATGGCACATAAGTGGAGACAGACACTGCCAACTCCTCTGACACTCTTTGTGACGTGACACTCAGTGTAGTGCAGTGCGTGAATAGTGCTAGTGAAGTGAAACGAATAGTGCTCCATTTACATGCTGACCATCTTGTATATTATCTATTTTTAAGTCTTGTAAATATTGTAGAGAAATAGATTGTAGTACCCTTAGAATAGGTAGCACACGACAGTGCGCCTTTGGGTACATGTTCCTTTGTATTAAGTTTTGTTTAAATAAAAAAAAAAAAAAAAAAAAAGAGAGAGAGAGAGAGAGAGAGAGAGAGAGAGAGAGAGAGAGAGAGAGAGAGGGAGGGAGTGAAGGAGGAGAGACTTACAGCACGTAACATTAGTCTCAACTTGGATTCATGGCAGTGCCTTTTAGACTTGACTGAAATAATGTTAAGGGAAAGTAGTCAGGAAGGAAAGAAACCCCACTAGAAATGTGGGCTTAAAGAGAGAGAGAGAGAGAGAGAGAGAGAGAGAGAGAGAGAGAGAGAGAGAGAGAGAGAGAATAAGTGCAAGAAGGAAAACATTAAATATGAGAGCAAAATAAGAGATGATATGGTGGTGGTGGTGGTGGTGGTGGTGGTGGTGGTGGTGGTGGTGGTGTTCTAGGAAGAGGAAAAGGAGGAGACAGGAGGAGAGGAGGTACGTATACACAAGAGAAAATAATATATGCCCGAGGTGATGTACATATGTTATAAAGTCCTCACCTTATATGGAGAGAGAGAGAGAGAGAGAGAGAGAGAGAGAGAGAGAGAGAGAGAGAGAGAGAGAGAGAGAGAGAGAGAGAGAGAGAGGATGAAAAAGCATACAATATTCAAGGTTGCGCAGAAATATAAATTAGCGGAATGAGAGAGAATTGAGTATAATTGATACAAATGTGTTAGAGAGAGAGAGAGAGAGAGAGAGAGAGAGAGAGAATCCTTTTCTTCTTTTGTTATGATGGTGTTTTCAGGCTCTTTCCTCTTTTTTAACTTTTCCATTTATATTCATCTGACTTTCTGCCTCCTTACAAACACACACACACACACACACACACACACACACACACACACACACACACACACACACACACACACACACACACACACACACACACACACACACACACACACACACACACACACACACACACACACACTCTCTCTCTCTCTCTCTCTCTCTCTCTCTCTCTCTCTCTCTCTCTCTCTCTCTCTCTCTCTCTCTCTGTCCACTGTCCACTTTTTCTAATTTCGTCTCACGTTTACTTTCTCCTCTCCTTGCACACCTTTCTCCTCCTTCTTTATTTTTGCTGCACTTTTCATCTTTTCTCTTCAACTTCTTTTATATTCTTCTTTTTTCTTTCTTCCCTCAGCATCTTTTTTCTTTCTTGTAAGGCTTCACTATATATCTCTCAGACCTTTGTGGAAAATACCTTTGCTTTCTTTCTACAGATACTTTTAGAGCATTAAACCCTTCTCTACTGGGACACATTTTTACCCTAGTTTTAGGTACGATTAGACCATTTCATTGACATTAGGGAGGGTCTATGGAGGTCAGACGATTAATGACCAGAGTCTTCACTATTTTAATCTCCCCACATAAGTTTCTGAAGCTGTAGAAAATCAACAAATAGTAACCAGAATGAATATGGAACCGTGTCATAGTACTGAAGGGGTTAAGTTTACCTGAGAATGAAGATCCGCAAGAAGTTAAAACGTGAACAGTATTATTAAACAACTATGGGGACGATTTAATTTTGGTATCTCTTAATAAAATAATTCAATCATCATCATGTTCTCCTGTCAATATTTGAGGAGGAGGAGGAGGAGGAGGAGGAGGAATGGAGGGAATTAAATGCAGTTGGCAGAAATGAAACGGAAGGATGTGGAGGGAAAGAGAGGAAGAGAAGAAAAGAGTAGAAGAAAAGAAGAAGGAAGAAGGAGAGTAAAGTAAAGTTAGGAAATGGAAAGAAATGAAGAGGAAGGGAGGGAAAGGCATAGAAAGAGAAAAATAAAAGGCGAGAGACAAGTGAGAATGGGGAGAAGCAGAGGAAGTAGAAAGGAAAGGAATTGAAGTGTATGAAATGTAGCAGGAAAGTAGAATGGAAAAAGGAAAGAGAAAGAGAGAGAGGCAAGCCAGGGAGAGGGGCCGAAGAAGAGACAAGAGAAAAAGTGGAGAAGGAGGAACGAAACGAAATAAAGATCCTGAGAACGACGGCACTAGAAAATAAAAGAAAGAAAAAAGCTGCGGAAATGGTGTGGGAAGAACTTGGAAGGGAAATAATAAAAAAAAAATATAGAAAAAAAGACTGTCCAACGAGGTAATAATAATGGGGAAAGTTGCTGAGTGTATGTGAAGGAAAAGACAAAGGGAAAAGTAATGCATTGGAATTTTAATATCAGTAAGTGTTCACGGAAAAATGATAATTGTGTAGGAAGAAATATTTTGTTAAACGTGGAAAATATCTGGAAAAAAAAAATAGAGGGAATGATAAAGATGAGACGTATATGAGACTTAGAAGAGAAACATAACGTGGATTTTATTGCTATTTTGACCTCTTCCTCCTCCTCCTCCTCTTCCTCTTCCTTCCTCCTCCTTCCTCCTCCTCTCTTTTATTCTTTCCATCGTAACTCGTATATTCTCTCTAGCTCTCTTTACTCTTTCTCTTTGTTTCTTGTCTGTCTTTCTCTAAGTTTTCTAGTCATCGCAAAAAGAATATTTCCATTATATCTTTATTTTCTTTCGTGTTAATATAGCTATGCCATAACCTCGTTTTCCTGTGTATATTAACTATTGTTTTACCTCTTTTTGCCTTTTGTTGTTCATTGTGCTGCATTCTTGTCTTTATTTTTATTTTTTGTCGTTCTTATTCCTCCTTTCTTTTTTTCCTTCATTTTAAAACCTTTCGTCATATTTACACAACCTCGTTTTTCTTTCTTGGTTTCCCGCCCCCTCCCTCTTCTCTTAACTCACGGTATTTTTTTTTTTTTTCCCGCCTTGTTTTTAGTCTCTAACCCTTCACACAGTTGACATGTCTGATGCTTCTGTTCAGCTTGGATATTTCTTTTATTTTTCTGAGTACTTCGTTTTTTATTATGAAGAGTTGAGTAAGTTAGCTTTTCGTATCTTTTCAGCTCCTTTACATGTCTTTTCTGCAAGTAACGAAAGATTATAATAGAAGGAGGACGGAAGGATAATAGGAAGGGATATAAAAAGAGAGTTAACGAAAATAATGGAAAGAATGGAATAAAAAGAGAATAATGAAAATACGGATATAAAGAACAGATTGTGAATGTTGAGAGAGAGAGAGAGAGAGAGAGAGAGAGAGAGAGAGAGAGAGAGAGAGAGAGAGAGAGAGAGAGAGAGAGAATTTCGCTTCCATGACAACGGAATAAATATAGGGGAGAGATTATAAACAAGCTGAACCGTTACCGAGGAGACTAGACGTGTGTGTGTAGCTCATAGGTAGAAATAAAAAAGAAAGAGGGAGCGAGAGGGAAAGTAATGAAAGCGGAAATAAGAGGAGAAGGGAGAAGGAAGGGAGAAATGAGTAAAAGGAAGAGGGAGGAAGAAGAAAAATAATGAGAGGAAGTGAATGAGGAAGAAAGAAATGAGAATATAAAGATGAGGAAGGATGTGGGGAAGGGGAAGAAAGAGTGTGAGGAAGGCGAGGAGAAGTGGAAGTTTGCACAAGAAGAAAAAAAGAGATTGAAGGAACATAGTCTGTGAAATGGAACCGCTAAAGAAATGAGTAAAATGTCATTGGTGACTTTTTGGGGATTGTTGACAGTATGAAGGGAGAAAGTAATGGCTCCATATTAATGTAAGTTTCTGTCCATTTTTATTCTTTATCGGTGTTGTTAACCCGTACTGTTTTGACGGGCAGAAATGAGCAAAAGTAATGGAATATTGGAATTTCTTATAAAACAAGCAAAAAGATTTCATTGTCACGGAGAAATCTGAAACTGAGAAGAGTGTATGAAAGATTGATAGATGGCTCAGAGTTGTTGTCAAATAAAATAGTATTATATTTCGAAATGTTAATTCTTTTATGTGATTTTCCTTTAACTGCAGCATGGCCTTATATCTTACACTTCAGTCTTTCTAAAGCATTACATACTACATAATGTAAATTATGTCATGTAACGCTGTGATGTGTGCGTGTTTTCTTATCTCGTATCGCGAGTTTGGTGTTGCTTCACCAGATGACGCGCTCAAAATTTCGGAAGCAAGTGAAGTAATCAAAATATGCATATCAATTTGACATACTGAAACTCCGAAGATGCAATCATTTATTTTAATATTTTTGTTCTGTAATGTATTCTCCATTATTGTTGTGCTCTTACATTGTTTTGGTAATGGACTGTTGAGTGGTTGAGTGGATGGTTGACTAACTACATTGTGCTGGAAACAAAGAAGATTATTGAGAGACTGCATAAGAACAGATACCAGTAAACTCATTGATTTATAACGAGGGCATTAGCTGAACTGCATATCAATATCAGTAAATTACGTGCTGGAGAAAATGTTGAAGACAACACGAGACAGAGAAGTGGATGAAACTGAAACAGGAGAGGAAGCAATAAGGTATAAGCGAAATAGAACTGAACAGAAAAAAAAAATAAAAATAGTATTATAAGAGAATATAGCATAGAGACTGAGAAGAACATCGAGAATAGAAACAACAAATTACTTCACTACTACAGTTTTTCTATTCGAATACACAAACTCTCAATCCAGCACACGTTCCCTGTCTCAAGAGTGCATTCCTAAAACCTTCCGAACATCTGACTAGCAACCAGGGGGTCAAGCTTTCTGCAGGCGAACACCAGGATACAAGCGGGGTGGCTGAGGGGTAAGGGAATGGAGAGATGGGGGAGGAAGTCAACTCGGGTTTGGGTGGCGAGCATAAGAAAAAAAAAAAAAAATGGCGATTTGAATAATTGTTTATACACGGGAAGCGTTTCCACAGTGGAGAAAAAGCCAGATGCAGACACACAGTAACCGAGGATGTGTGTGTGTGTGTGTGTGTGTGTGTGTGTGTGTGTGTGTGTGTGTGTGTGTGTGTGTGTGTGTTTCACTGTTTGATCTGCTGCAGTCTCTGACGAGACAGCCAGACGTTACCCTACAGAGCGAGCTCAGAGCTCATTATTTCCGATCTTCGGATAGGCCTGACTCAGACCAGGCACACACCACACACCGGGACAACAAGATCACAACTCCTCGATTTACATCCCGTACCTACTCACTGCTAGGTGAACAGGGGCTACACGTGAAAGGAGACACACCCAAATATCTCCACCCGGCCGGGGAATCGAACCCCGGTCCTCTGGCTTGTGAAGCCAGCGCTCTAACCACTGAGCTACCGGGCGTGTGTGTGTGTGTGTGTGTGTGTGTGTGTGTGTGTGTGTGTGTGTGTGGAGGAACAATACGTGTACAAGGTTATGTAATGATTGTAATGATGCAAGTAATGACGGTCAGAGTAGTAATTGTGGTCGTGGTGGTGTAACAAACCGTAGAAGTAATACATGTCGTAGTAATTAGATACAATTACTTTATTGTCAGCATTAGTACTCTCACTACTTAGGAGAATGCCGTCAAATGCCGTCAATTACCGCTATTACCTGTATTACAAGGCTACATTTATCAAAATTTCTTTAAAAAAAATATCGCACCGTAACATCATTTCTTTACTCGCCTTCAAAATAAACAATAAATAAATCCATCGCGTTAAAAAACTGTCATTCCCGTTCGTCCTCTTCATGTCACATTTCCACATTCCCTTTCCTCCCTCCTCCTCCTCCTCCTCTCCGTGCAACATTTCAGAGCTATTTCTCGTCCTCTGACAAATCGAACGTTTCCATGGCAACGCCGAGAGACAGGAGTTGGCACCTATGACACTGGAAAACGTTATATAATATTGTGAGTTTGTATTTCCACTGGTTTTATTATATTGTAGGATTGTATATGTAAAGGCTTGGTATGAAAACGTTTTGTGATACGAGTTTTTGTTCGTCATACGTACTCGTACTTATGTAAATATGTTTCGTATGAAGAAAATCAAATGTTTGGTAATTCTTTCTTTTCGAGGAAAGTTTTAAGTAATAACTCTGTGATATGAGTTTTCGCTGCTTTTTCTTTTTCTTTTACACAGAAAACACAAATATGGAAGGAAATTTGGACGTTTGTGAGTTTTTTTTTCTTTTAGGAACGTAAAGTACACTGAGTTCAGTGTTTACTGTTTTAGCCAGAACTTACACTTTTGTAAGTAAATTTAATGTGGAATGATTAAACATGGACAGTGTTGTGTTCATGTCATGTATCACTAATAATGCAGAACGCTTGGCAAATTATCAGTAGAATCATGAAAGGATTCCTGAAAGCTTCAGTAACTTTCACTAAGAGCTTGTAATAAAAAAATAAAAAAAATTAGACACGAGGCGGCAAAACGTTTAAGAATACGGACTTAAGCCTTTACGCGTCCTTCACAGCGGGGAAATACTGGTCAGGCGGCAGGTGCAATTATGATCATAGTCAGATTCCGTGATGTAATATTTACTCTTGTGGTATAATTTTCTGGGGAACCTTGTGTGGAGCAAAAAAAGAAAAAGAAAAAAAGGGAATAATAATAGGCGGTAATAATCCGGTTGTGTTACATGAGACTAAATAGGCGTCTGGTGGTGTGTGTGGCTTGTTTGCTTGGTTTGGCCGAAGCAAAGCTGGGGAGGGACCGAGGCCTGTCTATGTGCGGTTTGTTTAGTCTCTGATGAACGATAAGGAAGGTCAGGGAGGCGGGGTGTGGTCTGGGAACTGACACTGTATTGAGATACTTAAGGACGTGAAAAACAGAGAGCGAAAGTCTCACAACAGAGGAAGAAGCGTAATGGTGACGTGATTAAGGTTCATTGTAGGTGATCGAGTGAGGTAGACCATAATCAGTGTCCTGCTATCATGCTTCCTACAAAGTCCGCCTCGTTATTAAAGGATAGAAGAGATTTCAGTATAATTTCCCCCGTTATTGCGTATATCGACTTGGTGCATAGAACTGTTAGCTACAAAAGTAACGACGTGTTTTATGATATGTACTGTATCTCTTTGTTTGTCTTTTCATTTTGTCTGGTACCGCCCGCTTTAGTTCATGCCTCGTGCTTTCCACCTACCATCGTTAACACAGATGAAATTTTTCTCTTCCCTTTGATTTTAAATGCTTCCCTTGTAAGTCAGAAGCGCCTCTCCCGTATGGTATATTATCTTTATCTCCATGAATTATTACCTGCTTAAGCTCAGATTTGTGTTACAGAGCCAGCTGAGGTCGAGATCCTTGGGGATGATCCATGTGCTAGCCATGATAACCAGCTTTTCCCACATGCCAAAATGTTTCATGAAAATTTACTCTTATTTAGAACCTTATAGTGTTCAGTGTTTAATGATAACCATTCTCTGCAGGCTGCCGGAGGTGCTGTGCTGGCTCTGAGCATCTGGCTGGCCGTGGATAACACCTCCTTTCTGCTGCTGACGCGGGTGAGTGACAATGAGAGCCTGCAGGAGTTCAATCACCCGTCCGTCATGGAGCACGGCGCCTACGTCCTCATCGTGGCGGGCGGCCTCGTCTTCCTCATCGGATTCCTGGGTTGTTGCGGCGCCGCCATGGAGTCCAGGACGCTGCTGACACTGGTGAGTCTTCAGTAAAGTCATTATCTTAAGTCTTGTTTATCTCACAACTAAGTTTAGACCTAAGAAAAGGACTATATCATCATTCTGATCGACAAATAGCTAAGGAAAAAAACAAGAATACGTAATGCTCTTGTGATGCTTAGTCAGTAATTCAATGTGTGAACCTCCCATGCAGTACGGCCTCATGATCATCGTCATCTTCGTGCTGGAGGTGACTGCTGGCGCCCTGGCTGCTGTTTACAAGACAGAGGTGAGAGGACTTCTGGCACCGTTGTCGCTAATCATATTAACTCGTGTAACCATTGAAGTTCATTAGCAAACCTCATTCCTGTCAGTAAGAATATTTTTGTAGTCTGAAAGTTAATGAGAAAATTTTGTTTAATCTTATGTTCATTGAATGTATCAGTTAATAATCTGTAGGAAATCCACACATATTTAATTACATTGATTTGGGTTTCTCTTATGACATGAGGATTAGTGAAGGGATGAGAGGGTGGTGGCGAGCGGGCGTGTGAAAAATGATTAAGGCTGATGTGAAATAGACAGTCCATGAATGTGTGATGAGATATGGGAGTGAATTAATGAAATGCTGAGTCAAGTTACAGGTGAGGCTCATTGAAGCAGATCAGAGGGCTGTTTGTTTAAGCTGCCTGGCGATCAAGTGTGGTGGAGTGTGGCGGCAGTGAAGGACGAGTGTGGCCCAAGTGTTCAGTGGGTGTGGTGGTGAAATGAGTTGACAGTGTGGCGGTGAAGTGAGGCTCATGAAAGGTGAAAAGTGAGAGTGCTGGTGAAGGGAAGTGTAGAAGTAGTGGTGAAAGGTTAGCGTTGTGAGGATGATGGTGAATGTGATGATGGTGAACGAGTGAGTAAGATAGATGATGATTGTGATGATAAAGGGATTAACTGGAATATGACTGTTAATGATTAATGAATTGATGGAGAGGGTGCGGTAGAGTATGGTGGTGGTTAGTGGCGAGGGATGAGTGGTAACGTGGTGGAGGGTACGGTGATGGAGTAAAGACAAGTGATATTACTCCAGTATTTCCCAGCGAATGATTAATTTAATGTGCGTTGCCTTATCTCGCCAACCACAAAATGCGTACGTAGATGTGATTGTGTGCATTGGTCCTGCCAAACTGAATATTATTTTCCGGCGAAGTGAAAACTAATTATTCATTGGTTAGGGATTCAAAAGCATTATTCATTATGCAGATGTGACGAATATAATGAATTTACAGTTTTAAGAGATCAAGGATGGATGATAGATAATTTAAGAGGTTCATTAGAGATTTGCATGAATAGTACACTTTCAAAACTTACATGTACATTTTTTAAAAATTTTTTTTTGCTGATATAACAATATCCTTGAAATTATTATTCTTTAATATTGCAATGTCTTTCATGTCTTGAAAATGACGTGAATACAGTTTTCTTATCTTTCAAAATATGGAAGCGTGTTTTTATTTTTATATTCATTTACCTTCCCTGAAATTTGAATGGATTTTCATTTTTTTTTTCATTAAGCGTCAGTTGCAATGAATTTGTATTCGTGATCAATTAGAATACGTGTCTGTGTCGTTCAGTAATCACCCCGGAAACCCACTTGATCCTTCATTTTATGTAATTACTCTTAAATGCGAACATTAATTAGAGTTCGTAATGAGTTATGTTTGTTAATATGTGTTTTCTTCCGTGTGTGTGTGTGTGTGTGTGTGTGTGTGTGTGTGTGTGTGTGTGTGTGTGTGTGTGTGTGTGTGTGTGTGTGTGTGTGTGTGTGCTGCAGGCAAAACAAGAGCTGCAGAACTTCCTGAAGCACACCCTCAAGAAGTACTACTCGACTCCTGACCAAGCCAACTCCGTCACTGTCGCCTGGAACGCCGTCATGTCCGAGGTATGTCCGTCACTGTAATGACTCCACTCGCGCCCACAGCTAAACTGGCATGGTTACTACGTATTAATCTTGACTGTACTACTGTATATACACCTCAGATAACTCTTAATCCCTTCAGTACTGGAGCACATTTTTACCATGTGTTTTAGGTAAGGTTAAACGATTTTACTTACGTTAGGAAGGGTGTATTGAGGTCAGAAGATTAATGACCAGAGTCTTCACTAATTTAATCTCCCCACATAAGTTTCTGAAGCTGTATAAAATCACCAAGTAGTAAGCAGAATAAATATGAAAACACGTTATGGTACTGTGGAGTTAAGACTACGACACGTGGACTTAACATTGATGTGGTGTTTTAGTTCTTATATTTCTTTTTGGTATGAGTTTCCCGGCTTGCATTTTCCTTTGTGCGGTAAAGGATCAAAGAGAAACGTTTATGCTCTAGATTTTTTTATAATGAGTTCGACCTGGACCTTCTCTCTCTCTCTCTCTCTCTCTCTCTCTCTCTCTCTCTCTCTCTCTCTCTCTCTCTCTCTCTCTCTCTCTCTCTCTCTCTCTCTCTCTCTCTCTCTCTCTCTCTCTCTCTCTCTCTCTCTCTATTATGTATTGAAGTTCAAAGTGAAAAAAGTTTGGGATATGAGAGAGAGAGAGAGAGAGAGAGAGAGAGAGAGAGAGAGAGAGAGAGAGAGAGAGAGAGAGAGAGAGAGAGAGAGAGAGAGAGAGAGAGAGAGAGAGAGAGAGAGAGAGAGAGAGAGAGAGAAATTGCATTTTGTTGCAAAATGTGAATATTGATAGATTTTTGTAACTATTTGAGTAATTCGTTGATTAAATAATTAGTTTATTTGTCAATTTATAGATGTGTTCAAAGTTAAAGAAAAGAAAAAGAAATCCATTAAGTAGTTGAATTATTATTATTTTTTTTTGGGAAATTGCAAACATGGTATTTCTGTTTTAATGGCAATTTCTGATCAAGACCTTGTTAAGTTTTTTTACTTCACTTCTTTTGATCATTATTTCTTAAGGGAATTTCTTTCTTCAAGGTTTTTTCCATGTTTTTTTTTTTTTTTCTCATGACCATTTCACGACTCGTGTTTTTTCCACGACTTTTTTTGTTATTAATCATTTTTTGTTTAGATTTTTTTTTTTCCAAAGCGCAACAGACACAACCATACTAACTTTTAAACATTTTACATATGCCTTAGTGGTGTCCTGCTTTATGTCACAAACACACTTATGCTTTCCTCTCCATCCTTTCACTTTCACTCCATTTCTCGCACTATCACATCCTCTCTAATTTCCTCACTGGCCTCCCCTCCCATTGCTCTCCTTCCTGGCCCCTCATCTAGTCCCTCTGAACCTCCTCACCTCCCCTTCCTCCTCCTCCGCTAGCCCGGGACAGCCTCGAGCATAAATCCTAACTCGCAATAAAGGAAATCCCGGGACGTATATTTTTAGGGTCGTTGGAGTGAGGCAGCAAAATTTGTGGGTTTGTGTTTGCAGCGGCAGGGTGAGAGGGAGGCGTTGGCGCGGCGATGCATTTCTGGTGATCTTTTTGATGATGTGTATTTAAAGGAAGGGTAAATCATTGATAAGGTAAATGAATGCAGGTTTAAAAGGGGGATAAGTGGTTGAATTAATTAGCTTTTCCGAATGTTGATTTGAAGTTTAAAGAGTGTGTTGTATATACATAAAGGAAATTACGTAGTCCTCTTTTCATTGGCTATTTAAAGGAGAGTCAGCCACCATTTTATTTGTTTATTTATGTGAGAGGAGGGAGGTAGAAGATGGTTTTAAGAGAGAAATATGTTATAAAAGAAATTAATGATCTCGTATTATGTGAATAAGTTAATTACTAAGAAAATTTACCCTTTTTGTGAACGTAATTTTAGTGGCTAAGGAAATAAAATTGTCTTTTCAACGAGAATGTAAGCAGAGAGATAAATTATATAGGAAATGAACCCTCGTATACTAATGCGCTGAATCGCCTGAGTTGTGGAATAAAACAGTCCAAGATGAAAGGCTCCCAGAAAGGGAAAAAAGAAAGAAGGGAAAGAGGTGAGAGGAAGAGAATGTCAGTTAGCTTGATTTATGAGGTGGCCGTGATGACGCTGTGACAGACCTCCAGTGTTGTCGAGAGAGAGAGAGAGAGAGAGAGAGAGAGAGAGAGAGAGAGAGAGAGAGAGAGTTATCAAGAGTAGGAAAACTTGAAGAAAATAAAACCAAGAAGTGTCCTTAATTTTGTTGAGGGAAATTGTTTACAGCGAGTTTGTTTATTAGTTTATTTGTTTGCTGTCCCACTTCCCTCGCGAACCCAACCCTGCCTGCATCGTTTCTTGGTATTTTCCTTGACACAGTAACTCCCGGGAATGGCTGCGTTACGGACGGCTGGCTGCGCTGTAAATCAAAACTATCAAACAGTTCGACTCGTGAAAACCTGAGAGCTTTGACTTAACGATCGAACACCTGACCTCCTCCGTCTCAAACAGGTGATCGTGCCCCTCAGCCACGCGCCCGACATGAGCCTGGAAAAGCTTTATCTGCCTCGTTTACTGTTTTTTTTTCTTTTTTACACTTATCTTCATCGCACTCTCGCCCATCACAGGTCTCGCCTCTCCGTCACGTTCCTCTCGTCTCTCTTTCATCACCACGCTAGATTGTGAATACTCGTGCGCTGTAAAGGAGGGGAATATAATGCTATCACCTGTTTTCCTCCTCCTCCTCCTCCTCCTCCTCCTCCTCCTCCTCTAACCTTGAAGCCTCTCCATCTTTATTTCAACGCAGTGTCTTTTCTTGCCACTTTCGTCTTGTACCCTCCTGTGCCGTAGAGTGTTAAAAGGAAGGTGTATGTTACCCCAGCCACTAACTTGCTTTCTTCTCCTTTTTCTCCTTATCTCTCTAACTTTGAATCCCTGCCATTTTGATCTATCTTAGGGCCTCTCCTGTCATCTTTGTCTTGCTTGCTTCAGCGCCGTAAGTGTTAGTAGATGTTCATTATACTCTCTCTCTCTCTCTCTCTCTCTCTCTCTCTCTCTCTCTCTCTCTCTCTCTCTCTCTCTCTCTCTCTCTCTCTCTCTCTCGTTGAAACCTGTCTTTATTCCAAGGTAGTTTCTTGTCATCTTCAACTTTCGTGTTCCAGTGCTATACATTGTTATATTGAAAGATGACCAGTGCCTTGTTTTCATCTGGCTCTTTTCCTCTCTCTCTCTCTCCTTCTCCCTCTCCCTCTCTAACCTTAAATTCTATCTATTTTTATTCCATTAGAGTGCCTTGTCACCTTTATCTTACTCCGTTGCCATTTCTTTCTCCTTTGTTTTGGAAGCATCTGCCTACACAGTTTTGTTATACATTTATATCTTCAATCCTCCCTCGCATTCAGGTAAACCAACTACATCTAAGATCGTTTGTATTTCCCGTTATTGGTCTCTACATTCTTTTTTCCTCCTATTCCGAATTTCCTTATTCCTCCTGCATCGTTAGTCTCCTTGTGTATATTTTCCTTCTATTTCACTCCTTTCCCTCTCATTCGTCGTCCAATTCTTCCATCCTCGCGATTATTTATTTTCCATTTTCGTTTCAGTTCACCAGAACATGTCTAAAGGCTTCCTATTCTCCTTTCCCATTGTTACAGCTTGATTCCTTTTCCCAGCTTTCATGTCCTGTTCTCTCGTCCTTAATTCCTCTATCTGCATCTCATTCCCTCTGCCTCGTGTGGACTCCTGAATTGCATCATCTCGTCTGAGCACCTTGGCGAAGGGACGGGCAGGGCGAGGCGTGTAGAGAAGGGGACGAAGAAGGATTTATGAGGGAAAAGATTTGAGTTGTGATTAGATCCTTGTGTTATCCCTTTTACTTCGTTTTGGTTGTTATATAAACGATTCTGAATAGTCTTCATTGATATAGTTAATTGCTGAATGTGATGCATGCTGTGTTTATGTATTATTGCAGGATTAAGGTGTAGGAAGACAGGAGTGACTGAAGATTTAACTTGAGAAATCCACCGTTGGAAGATTAAAGTAAGAACTATTATTTGTGAAGAAAGAGTGAGTTTGTAGATTTCAGTTGACCAGTAAGTCGTTAAAAAGAATAAAGAACAGATTAATAGAACAAAAAATTTACGTACAGGTACAGCTTCAGGAATAAATCGTCCACAAAAGAAAACAAATAAATGTGAGGAATGAAAGAGACTTCTAGATTTAATTTGAGATCTGAGTCGTTCAAAAAAGAGAAGAAAAACATGCTAGGAAAGATGGACAGATTTAACTTTACCAAATACATTGTTAAAAAGTAAAGAAGAAAAACACTTACTTGCCAGGAACCACTAACATGTTACTTGTTTTATATTACAAAATGAATCGTTTTAATAAGAACAGCAAAGTCTTAAAGAGATTAAATGGATTGTGTATGCAAGGCTTAAGAATTAATACTCAACAAAGCCCTGTGCGTAAAAAGTTGCGCGGGTATCAACTGAAACTTCTTTTTTTTCATAAATTTATTACCAGAGAAACTCACAAAAGAAAAAAGTCATCGCTGAACGAGTAACAATTCTGAGACACAAAGCCGGCTCCGCTCACCCTTTACTATTATAATTACTCTTAAAAATCAGAATATTCATGATAAGATATTCAAATTAATTCACCTTCCGTTTTCTCTTTCATTCGTACTGCTCAGAAGGGCAAACTTAACTTGACGGAGAAAAATCACGTAAATGTCACGAAAAGGCTCTTGAAGTGAAAGGTTACTTGAGTTTGCTGAGACCGGTGCTGGGACACTTCAACTAAGCAAGGCGATCGAGTCTGTGCTAATGCTGTTTTTCCTCTTTTATTTTCTTTGTCTTTGTCAGCAGAATCTTCAATGACCTCCATCTCTTCCTCCTTCTCCTCCTCCTCCTCCTCCTCCTCCTCCTCCTCCTCCTCCTCCTCCTCCTCCTCCTCCTCCTCCTCCTCCTCCTCCTCCTCCATGTCACTTCATCGTACCTACTGTACTCCGAAGGCAAACCAGTCTCTCTCTCTCTCTCTCTCTCTCTCTCTCTCTCTCTCTCTCTCTCTCTCTCTCTCTCTCACAGTTTATAAAGAAAATATTTAGCACATTTTTGTCCGTAACGGTGTGAATGCCAGAGATACATGTGTATGTACGGCTCAAAAAGAAAATTAAATAAAGGTTGAGTTTTTTGGTCTAAAAGATAAAGAAGTGCCACGGGAAGAAAGAGAGAAAGAGAGAGAGAGAGAGAGAGAGAGAGAGAGAGAGAGAGAGAGAGAGAGAGAGAGAGAGAGAGAGAGAGAGAGAGAGAGAGAGAATGTTATTTGTGGAAACACAGACTATTTTATCTTCCGCCAAATTTCTTTTTCTCTATTTTCTCGGTGTCCAATCAAAATCACCCGATGCCTAAAAAGAATTTCCATCATATTCATATTTCCTCAATACTTAATTTCACTTGAAGTTCATGCATTTCACTCGATTTTCTTCCCTTAACCTTTTCTTTTGTTCTTCTTGTTCCTCTTCTACATTAGTTTTCCTTCCGATCCTTTGTTCTTCTCTCCAATATTTGCTCCGTCCCTTTCCTTCTTGTAATGCAGCAAAACTTCACTTTTTGTATTTGTCAGGAAATATTTCCTTCAATATTCTCCTTCCCATCCATCTCATCTTACAAATCCGTCTTCTTTCTAAGGTTTCCGTTTTCTGATTTCCTTCCTGACGTCTTCTTCCTCCCCTTCATCCTCGTCCTCCTGATTTCTCTCCAGTATTCTTGCTGAAACTCAACTTTTCTCTCGTCCCTTTTATTCTTTTCCTTTCCTTCTCTTTCTCTACCTTTTCTGTTTCATGTTGAGTTCCTTGGCAGGGCAGGTGTCCCATGTCTTTGTGTCTTTGTGGGTCTGTACAATATTTCGAGGAGACTGAATCTAGAGGATGGACGTCGATTTGCAGGAGAGAGAGAGAGAGAGAGAGAGAGAGAGAGAGAGAGAGAGAGAGAGAGAGAGAGAGAGAGAGAGAGAGAGAGAGAGAGAGAGAGCGATTTTGTTGAGATGGAATTCTGTAGGAAGATGTGACCGGAATTGACCAGAGAGAGAGAGAGAGAGAGAGAGAGAGAGAGAGAGAGAGAGAGAGAGAGAGAGAATATGTTTCCTTAGACAGTGAAAAACACAAACGGTTACCCTGTGTGCTTTGTCCCCATCTCGCTCCAGTCGTGTGTTGCGGGAGTTGGTCTCCGATACGCTGTTTGGTCGTCAAGTTGGCAGGATGTCCCTCGGCAATGTGACCGCCTTGCCTTGTCTGTTTTCTTTTGGTCCAGGGAGGACGGAGGATATTGTGGAAAGAAACTGAGCGCTTAGTCAGTAGAGGTGCTTGGTGGAGTCTTGCCCTTCCTTGTGTGTGTGTGTGTGTGTGTGTGTGTGTGTGTGTGTGTGTGTGTGTGTGTGTGTGTGTGTGTGTGTGTGTGTCTGTGTTCAGTAATGTGTGTATGGATGTCAAACTCAAAATACGTAATGAGGATTGTAATAGTCGTTTGGTAAAGCTCACAAATGCAGGAAGTTGATATTAATGTACTTCAGAGTCGATGCAATAAGAAGACAAAAACTTTAGTGGGTGTTTAACATTATTAACATCACCATTCGATCTACACCCTCTACAGTCATTTCTTGAACCATTAGTGGAATATTTTTATTTATCTGCTCTTTGTCTTATGTTCTCACAACGCTAGACCATAACCTGACGACACATGGCCCAGAGAGAGAGAGAGAGAGAGAGAGAGAGAGAGAGAATAATCCACCAAATAGTACTGGTACAATACCACAGATGTTCTAAATTTTAGGAGGGAAAAATGTATTTACCTTAAACAAAAATCTATACTCTCGTGTTTAGAGTTTATACTTTTTTTTTTTTTTTGTCAGAGTGTGTGTTCAATTGTCTAATGTATTGATCAAAATAATTATCCCGTGTATATATTTTTTTGGTCTCGTTAATTGTTCTAAAGGTGAGTTTTATTAAGTCACACGTTTCATCTCAAGTTACGATGCGCCCCTGGTAGGAGTAGGCCCACTTGAAAATGTTTTTATTTTTGTTAGTTCCCATTTAATGAACTCATTTTAGATACAAAGGCAACACGGAATACCTGAATATCAGCAATACTGTATCAACAAGGTGCTAATCACATGACTTAAGCTCTCTCCTTCCCACAGCTGCAGTGCTGCGGCGTGAACAACTACACAGATTTCGAACAAGCGACGCTGTGGCAGGCCAACAAGTCGAGCAACGCCTTGGTGCCCGAGGCGTGCTGCAAGCTGGAGGGCGACCCGAGGAATTTTGTGCCTAAGGATGCTTCTTGTCCTTCCCGCCCCAGCGAGGAGAACTCGTACTACCTCACAGTGGGTATCCTTCCAGTCTTGTGTGTGTGTGTGTGTGTGTGTGTGTGTGTGTGTGCGTGCACGTATGCGTGTGCGTGTGCGTGCAGGTTGTAGACCCGCAGACTTTTAGGCTCGGCAATGTATGCAAGGAATTCGGCATATATGATACGCAACCTTCACCTGATTTACCTGTTCTCTATCTGTGTGTATATATATATATATATATATATATATATATATATATATATATATATATATATATATATATATATATATATATATATATATATATATATATATATATATATATATATATATATATATATATATATATATGTGTGTGTGTGTGTGTGTGTGTGTGTGTGTGTGTGTGTGTTTTCCGCATGTTAATTTTTATCACACATTAAGAGTACACTTATTTGAGCCAATGGTGACAGCACGTGCACCTCAAATTTGCAGAAAATAAGTCTCTGTTTGTGTGTTTTTTTTCCTGTTCATTCACTCAGTAGATTTATGTGTAGCAATATATATATATATATATATATATATATATATATATATATATATATATATATATATATATATATATATATATATATATATATATATATATATATGTATGGATGTTATTTTTTCAAAATGTCACGGAGGTTGTGTTATTGATACTCCGTGCACGGCGCCTGTTTTTTTTTTTCTCTCACACTATCCAAGTATTAATCCAAATGCTCCAAATTTCGTTTCGGCAACAAAGTCCAGCCGGCTTTTATTCAAGGCGAGGCAGGCTGGCGGGGACAAATCAATCGCTGTAATCTAAAATATTGGTTTCCTAAATATCCGTTCTGACCGTCGCCTGGAGACCACATGGTTCGCTATGCTTTAATAAAGACTCCGCAACACACTTTAACTTTGCCGTGATGGTTAAAACGGCTGACTAGCGCATCCTCCCACTGGCAACTGGAATAGCGCTTTTTTTAAACTCAAAATGTTGGTGTTTCTTTTAGTGTTCATCCTAAGACGTCAGTTACTGTGATTCTCTCCTTTCTCAGGCTGTCTTCTCTGGCCTCTCCAAGTCATGTTCTCACGTCGCGCTTCCTCCGAGCACCACTGTACCGCTGCATCCCACACCCACCACTCTAGTACTGAGGGTCACGACTGAGGGTCACCTGTGAACACCTATAGCTCGATTGACTGTGTGTTACTTGCCCCTTGTAGTCTTCAATAGGCCTTGTGTTATTTCTATAAGCCCCATGATATCCTCACAAGTCCCCTTGTTCCTTTGAGCGTCATGTTAATCTCATAGACCTTGTGTTATCTTACATCCCTTGTTATCCTCTAGGTCCCATGTTATCTCCAAAGTCTGTGTTGCCCCTGTGTTACATCCATACGTCTCATATTACCTCCATAGAATCATTATCACCCATTTAGTTCCTTTGTCACTCTTACAGACTCCGTTTTACCCCCTTATACTCTGCCTTATTCCCCTAGAACCTAGAGGCTCGTGTTGTCCTATTAACGACGTGATAACCCTCGCCAACACGTCCCCCACCGCCCCCCCAAAAAAAAAAAAACCTCCGATACCCGTGTTGGCGCCGCGATGCCTTTGTCGCTCCGAGCGGCAGGTGTGACCTAAGTTTCGAGGATTAGCAGGTTTAGTTGTCTGATGGCTCTCTCTTTATCACCTCTTCACATCACTGTTATAACTATCACGCTGCATCTTTATTTGTGGTGTTATTGATGTTTCCTTTAATCGCTCTAAGGCCTGGTATCACCCACTCCCGGGGAGGACTATACACTAACCTGTACACATTTGATTTTGCAGCTCAGATTATGAGATGTGTGTGTAATATATTTATTTTCTCTCTCTTTCTCATTGTCGACTTTTGCCTAACGCTGGAACGGCGATGTTCTTGCAGGGGTGCCTCAGCAGGTTACATGAGAACACCTTCTACTACCTGACTCCTATGTTGTCTGTCGCCATCTGTCTGGGGACGCTCCAGCTTATCCTCATCACGCTCTCGTTTTACATGTGTAGAGCCATTAGCAAGGCTCTCAAGTAAGGGCGAGCATCTTGGGATGCATGAGTTTCCCGACTCTGTATGCTTCTCGTGTCATACAAAGCGTTAACTGCATGAGCATTACCTTCTACCCGGTTTCCTGTACGACACTTTGCATGGTCGAGTACATCTTATCGTTGTGAATCCAACTGCATCTTAATGTTTTGCACATAATTTGTCCTTCATCCACTGCTCGTGTTTATTTTTTTCCATCCCCTCCTCTCTCACTTCTTTCGTTAGCCTTGATTTTGCATCCAATTACCAGCTGAATAACTTTTTTTCTCCTAACTTTCCCAACTAAAACACACCATGATTCACCAAAATTTTCCCATAATTTTCGCCATTAAAAGCTGTTCCGTAATGCTGATGCTGAACTTCTCCCTCTGTTTTGCTGCTGCAGAGTTTGTGGGACGTGTATCCGTCCAGAGCATCATTTGCAAACGTAAACCCGGAACGTGTCGTAAACTTATGTATGTGTGTGTGTGTGTGTGTGTGTGTGTGTGTGTGTGTGTGTGTGTGTGTGTGTGTGTGTGTGTGTGTGTGTGTGTATGCGCGCGCACGGCTCCTTTGATCGGCATGGAAAGTGATTCGATATACCCGTTTTGTTTGTTTGCTAATATTAAACATAATCTTTCTGAAGCAAGCATACCTACCCATAAAAAAAGAAATAAGATAATAAAAGATATGGCCAAATGCACGGAACGACCAACATACCTTGTTACACACACACACACACACACACACACACACACACACACACACACACACACACACACACACACACACACACACACACACCAGTTCTACTTTACATCCACGTTGCTCAGGAGGAATAATATTAGTGACAATTGGGAGAACGAAGGAGTGAGAGTACTACCTCCCTCTCTCCTTTCCTCCCCCTCTCAAAATCCCTGCCTTGTGCGCCCTGCCTGTTGTCCCCTCCACGCCACACGGGCAGGCACGAGGCGGCGCATGCATGTTTAAGGAGAAAACGTTATTGGTGTTTGTCTTCCCTCTAAAGCTTCTCTGTCTGTGCAGCCTCGCAGTGAACAGTTTCGGGACACTGACTCACTGCCTCTAAGGACATTATGATTCTGTGCCTATAAGCTTTACATTTATTTGTTATTTTCAGTTTTAGATCAATTTTTTTTTCTTAATTATTAGCATCAGTATTTGTAATGATTCTTTTAAAGTTTTAGATTAGTCTTTTTTATTAGTAGCTTATGTTGTGTAAATGTTCTAAGTAGTATGGAATCCATTTATTTTGTTGGAGATTGAAGGTTATGAAAATCGACTCATTTGGCGGCATTCGACATTTATACAAGATATGTTCATGTTCATCGTTGAAGTGTTTAACAGAACGACACTGCCTTGAATGGTTCACGCGAAGATTAGCCACCTCAGCTAAAATTAGGATGGGTTTGGTAAAGTTATGTTTGCTTTTATTTACATTAATCTGTCTGTATCGGTATCTATCACTCCATTTATTTTATCTATTCAGTTATCTACTTTTCTATCGATCTGCCTATCTGTCTGTTTATTTATCCATCTATTTATCTGTCTATCTGAGTATATGCGTGTATGTTTGTCCATCTATTTTCTTATCTGTCTGTATTTGTGCATCTATCTTTATGTGTATCAATACTCGTAGAATATCCTAACTCATCCTAAAATTTTGTGGGATGGATAATCTTCATGGAAACTAAAATTAGCTATGTTAAGAAGTTATAGAAGGAAATTTAATGTTCTGAATGGCTATTACATTCTGACGTACAGTTCCCCCAAGTAGTGATGTTACAGTGTCCAGTGAGGTAGAATTTAAACTCAAATGACGTAGTTTTCTAATAATGCGACTACGCTTGATTTTTTTTTTTTTAAGTGACGCATTATGGAATATGATTCCATTCCATTGGGTAACAGGACTGTATGCCGCCAATTGGTGTCGATAGTTAATTTTTACAAATTTTTTTCTAATTTTTGTTTCTTTTGAGTAGTCAGTCAGTCAGTCAGCTCCTAGTCAGTACAGTAGCAGCAAGGGTAGTCAGTGCTCACAGGGTTCTTGTAATATCAGGTCTGTGCAGTGTGATGAGGATGGCCAACCCATGGACATGGTTTTCTGGAAGTCACCTAGGTCAGTATGATGAATAATGAAGGTTGGTTCCAGGATCAAAAGAATACATTCTCTCTCTCTCTCTCTCTCTCTCTCTCTCTCTCTCTCTCTCTCTCTCTCTCTCTCTCTCTCTCTCCGTATGGTAAATTCTCTTGATCCTGATCCATCTATATGTCGTCAGTCAGACAGTGGTTTTCCCCACCATTTAACCTGCCTTCAGTAACTGTTGTTCACTACTGGATGTTTGTCATGTAGCCAAAGGCAGATTTTCTAGTCAACGTACTACATAAATGCATAAAAATTCTAATGATGGGGTAGACCACAGTCAGAGGCCAACGATCCAACCTTCCCGATTCTTCATACCGACCTTCATATCGATGTTTCAGCTCCATAGTGATGCTGAAAGAATGCATTGCACGCGTGTCACAGGTGTACTACTGTGTTGCCGCGAGAGTAGAGTCAATCTTATCGTAATTCTGTGGGTAATATTTGTCTTGCGAAGGATCAATATTCAGTCTGCAATGTAATCTTAATTATGTTATCCTTGCTTCAGTGTGCATTGAAAGTATACAATATTATGAAACACAGAATAAGTGGTCAAATACTGTTGTGTTATCCTGTCGTCGAGTAACAAATTGCCTCATCATGTATTTTCATTGATATTGCCCAGATACTTAATGTTCATCTTGTACTTAACAGCTTGATCCAAGGAGGACTGAATGCTTCCTCTGCCTCACTGTTGGGCCCCTGACTCATGCTGCGTCTCGCTCCACAGGGTTGCTACGGTAGACTGATGCTGTGGATCGAGGACCACGCCAACGTGCTCATGGGGATCGGGATCGGGGTGGGCGTCACTCAGTTGCTGGGACTCTGTTTTGCCTGTTGCCTGTGTTCCGTGTTAGGGCGCAAAGTCAAGTGACGCCAGGAGCAGCAGCAGCAGGACCAAGAGCTCCACACCTACAAGCAGCACCAACATCCCTCAAGCCCGCAACGACTAGAAAAGTGAATGAGTCGTGGTGTCACTATAAGGAAACAAAAGCAAATATAACTTCAATGTTATATTGACCACAACTTTAATGTAACTGAAATCATATCAATTGAGTAGGACAATATTAATTAATGGGGTACACGTAAATTGTACTAGAAGTTTTTTATATTATGATTTGCTCCCCCAGTACACATTTTTTACATAGCCCATGACATATAATGGAATTGGTAACTTGTATTGGTAAATGCATTAATGGTGTTCGTATGTTCAATTTGCCTGACACGCCAACACGTCAGCAAACCTACTACGTACATATCTGAGAAATGAGTGATATGGTCGCTTGACGCGCGGCAGTCCACACCGGCGAGCGCTTCTTTGTTATTACTCGTATTGTGTTATGTTGTTTTTTTTTTCAGTCACTTTTGTATCTCAGTAAGTTTACTTTTTCCTTTATCTCAGTGTCAAAGAAATTGTTATAATCATTTAGTTGTACGTAATTATCACACCATTTGATTCGTTCCTATTATTTTCCGTAGGTTAAAAAGACACTCATGCTATTACAGTTGTAGTTTCCCACAACTTCATAGTCTTCACCGAGGCCTGGCGTCTCCTTGATTGCCTGTCGCGGAGCAGATGAACGAGTAGTCCCGGCCTCCCGTCGTGCTCCGCGACACAGCACCACCATCCTCACTCCCTCCCTTCCTCTTTTGGACCGCCACCAAGCTCGTTAACGGTACAGCAGACTTCCAGCCAAATAAATCGTAACATTGTGACATTGTCATTTTTTAACAAAGCTGATCTGACATTCTATATATATGTGTGTATATGTGGTTCTTTGATGTCTTTGATTAAGAAGAAATGACTTGTAAATAGTTATTCAATATAGCTTTATGGGACTATAATATTTCTTATAAAATGATAACATATTTTGAGAACTTCTATGTAAATAAACAAACTACTGCATCTTGGAGGAACGGTGTTTACATGCCATGTCTCTCAGTTGCCAGAGGAATACCTGTATGCCCTTACATGCTGCATTTATAATAACTCATCGTGTCCTACCTCTAGTATGCCGAGATGTTGATGTCCTGTGTTGTCATTTGTTGGGGCGAGAAAGAAGCGGGAAGTGTTCGAGAGGCATTCAGGAGCTGACGTGTCTGGGAGGTGACCACGTGAAGGCTATGCTGTTGGTGCTGAGCGTCACTGTTGTGTGCCACCCCTAAAGTTAATGTTAGTTGTTGAAATAGTTATCATGTCCTCCTTCTCTGAACGGGACAGGAAGCTGGACGATTTAGAGACGTGAAAACTTGACAATGTTGACAAGATAACTCCTCAATCTGGCTCTGAGGCTAAAGGAAGCCTGCGGTGTTTTACCGACCACAGGTAAATTGTATATTCATAAGATGATGGTATATATTGAAAAGAAATAGCGTAAGAAATATTTTTGAGAGTATTTGAATATATTATGATTAACATTGTTACAATAAATATTCTATATGTGATAAAGTATTGTAGTGTAGCATGAAAATTTTCTAGTATAGGCCAATAATAATTTGTATATTCCTCTTAAAAGTAATTCAAATGAACGTTAGAGTGAACGTCTGTGATGGAACATTTCACATTGCGCTGATGATAAAATTTCCGCTAAATGTCACCCAAACAAGTTGAATCCCTTGACAGAGCGGAAGGCACGTGGACTGACTGACTGGGGAGTGTGTCCTGCTGATCAGTGGTAGAGGTCGCTTTCTCACTTACTCCCCTCGCATCCTCTCACCTTGTCCCACCCATTCTCTCTCTCTCTCTCTCTCTCTCTCTCTCTCTCTCTCTCTCTCTCTCTCTCTCTCTCTCTCATCACATAAACCGAATAAAAATCGGAAGGGGAGTCCTCATTCTAATCAAGCTTCAAGTCCTCCCCTATTTTTTCCTCATTCACGTCCAATGCCATATCTTTCCTGCGTCCTCCATGCCCCATCACTATCCCTTCACCATCCCATCCCTGTTCCCCTCATTTCCATGTCTTCTGTGTGCGCCCTATCCCTGTCATTATGCTCAGGACGCTGTTCCTGTCTGTCACCTCTCCTCCTGTTAGCACATTCTTCTGGTTCATTTGTCTCGTTAATACTGTGTTGTGAGCATTTGATGCAGAGGAAGAAGAGGAGTCTAGTGACATCTATGTTGACTTTACGCCAAATATTTTTATAACACTGAAAACTGTAGTGAGAAAGTGTCTTCGCGACGGCCGGCATCTTCCACATCGGAAGGAAAATGAGGGGCGTGAAGGCCGGCCGGGCAGCAGCGCCCCGCGGTCTGGTCTTCCTGGGTGGTGTGCGTCAGTCTGGGTTTGCGGTGTAGTGTTTCACGATGATTTCGTTATTTTGTGTGATTTTCGTCTAGCTTCGTGTGGTGTCATTTAAAGTAATAATTGTTCTAGATCGCTTTCTATTTCAAGGAAATTTTATTGATTGGCTGGTTCAAGTTTGTATTGATTAGGTGTTTTGGATATATATATATATATATATATATATATATATATATATATATATATATATATATATATATATATATATATATATATATATATATATATATATATATATATATATATATATATATATATATATATATATATATATATATATGGTATTTATAAAGTTCTTCCATCACTATCAGTTGTGAAGATGTAAATGATGTTTCTCGAGGAGGCTTTCCTATCCCTCGTAGCAAATGTTTCAGGGATTTATCCACCTTTCTAATTAGAAGGTAACGCAGAGGTGTATTGTGCTCTGGTCCCTTCCTAAGTCCCGCTGCCAGGCTTCCGCCGGCACGGTTGCCCCGCGTCCCACCAACACCGTCACACCGCCAGTAACCGGCTGGCCATTACCTGGAGTATTATAGGAATATTTGAAGGTATTTCCGTGTGATTCCGATCTACTGAAGGCATTGTCATATTTGATAACTTGCTTAACTGTTGATTAAATGTGGTTAGATGTTCTAGTGTATTCAGATATCTTTCATAATAAAATGGTCAATTAAGAGGTTGTCTTGTACACCTTTACTTTATACATTTTTTTTTTTTTAACGCCAACCATGTGGATATACATATTACGTATGTACTTTGATTGTATTTGAGTCAAGGCATTAACAGTGACGTGTCAGCGGCGGCGACAGTGTTGCTCTGTGAAACACGTGGACTTTTATTCACTGAGCATGAAACTGACAGGAACGAAACTCGTGATGTGCGGCCTTTCAGTATCTGTCGATGTTCTTGCTGTTGCTGTAAAACTAAACTTAACGGGGTGTAGCATACAGAAAATTTGTTTACCCAAGCTGATAGACAGGTTAGTGTACTAAACAACACAAGCTTATCACTCACTGGCAACTATGACGCAATTAGATCACCTTATTCTTTCTAAGTCATTGTATTGTATTGAAATGTATTAATGCCAACAAATGATCATTGGAACAATTGCATAACGTCATAGCATTGAGCTATCTTTATGGTGACAAATAATCACTAGAATAATTGGGTAACAATAACTCCTTCAAAATTACACCGCTTTACCGTCAACCAATAGGCGAGGAGAGGAGCCATGATGATGTAACCACATCCAGCCAATGGGAGTGTAGTCACGAGAGAGGAGCATAACATCCCCCTATCCCCTTCCTCAGGCCTCAGCGTCTCAGGGCTCAGTCAGTGTTTTCTGAGACTCGAACACAGTTGTACGGCTCATGAGGGAGTCTTTTCTTTTATGTGTATGTGTGTGTGTTTGTTGCGTTGGCTGGACTACAAGGGAGCAGCATCGCGTCCTGAGGCAGTCTAGTGTTGCCGCAGCCTTCTGGGAACGGACAATCAAAGGTAAAATAATTCCTAGCAAAGCAATGTTCTATACCTTGAAGTCGAAGTGTCTGTGTGTCCTCTTCTGTTCCCGCCGGATATTCCTTTGCTTACCTCTATCCCGATCATCGTTACTGGTTTCCGCCTTCCCTTCCTCCTCTGATGGCCGCGGCTTGGCTTGTCACCTGTAAGCCAGTAGTGTTTTGTTATGTTAGCTGGTGGGAAGCAGCTTCAAATGCCATTCTTTGTTTCTTGATTATTCCTTATAGTTATGGTTTGGCCCGCCAATGCCTGCCTCCCTCCCTTCTCTCCATCCGCTACCCCCTCCTTTGGTCTGTCCCTTCCCTCCACCCCATGACCTGTGGTACTACTCTCCTTGTTGAATTGCTTATTTCATCTATGAGTCGTTGTACCCATTATTTGTTTTAACGTCTGTTGTTTTCTTTATAGATTTCAGCAGTGGTAAACAAACGTGATTTCCCTTGTTATGGCCTCATCTCCCTCGACCTGCCCCACCCATAACCCAATAAGCCTATACGAAGGCGACATCTGTCATCCTTTTTCATGGCAACTGTCATTGGTCAAAACTGCCTCTGACGTGTATCACAGGCCTGCCATCTTGCTGTCCCCCTCCACACTCGCCTTTCAGCCCCTCCTCCTCACCTCATTGCCTCTTAAACCTCCTTCACCCCCACAGCAACTCTCTCTCTCTCTCTCTCTCTCTCTCTCTCTCTCTCTCGTAACCTGCACATTCAGCACCGTAAAAAACACACAAACACAAACGTAGAGAAGGGTTAGGGGTGATGAGTGGGGATGCCTGGAGTTATATCACATAATGGGATGAAAGTGGTGATGACAAGTGTTTGTATATTCCCGGGCGTTTCTTCCTGCACCACCAGAAACATGCAGGACTACGTAGGTGAATCTAGGGATGGCAGCTTCACCAGTGTCAGCCTTACTGGTTCACCCTCCTCTCCTTCCCAGACTGTTGTTCAATATTTGGGTAGTTTTTGAGGTTATTGATTTATTTCGGGTTTCTTTACTTGTGAGTGTGGAAACAGTTGAATATTTAGCCAGAATGTAGAGTATTGGGTAATGGTAATTGGCAATGTTTCATTTGTTGAATCTCGCACTTATTATAACGGAAACATGCCTCACAATGGAACGATGCTGCTGGTTTCAATATTTTTGCGACAATTTTCTCTATTATTTGGTCTTTGTACTACGATTTCTGGGTTTTTATAAATACTTCGTTGCTTTTGATGTATTTTCCGTGCCTCTGCTCTGTTTCATCTTCTTTCCTTTACTAATTTTCTAATGGTTTTCACGAGTTACGCATTCCGGCACTTTCTTTTTCCTCAACAACGTCATAACTTCAACTGTTGCTGAGTGAAAGGTCTGATACAAAGGATGTTTATTAATGAGCAGCGGCTGATGTTCTTAGTGACTTCATGTAAATTTGGATGTGTGTGTGTGTGTGTGTGTGTGTGTGTGTGTGTGTGTGTGTGTGATTTCATATTCATCTTTTCTCTTACTCTTCTGAATGAACCTCGCTCGTAGTGCTTTGCAACCCCCTCCCCCCATCTCTCTCTCTCTCTCTCTCTCTCTCTCTCTCTCTCTCTCTCTCGGGGAATAGTGATATGATATAATGCAGGGAATCACAGGAACAAGTGATGATGATAATAATGATAATTTTGGTAATAAATGATATTGATGATACAAAACATAATAATCGACACCAAGAAATCTATTTGTATTATTAGGTTACCCCTAAATAAATTTACATTTTCTTTGAAGTCGCCATTTTCTTTTATATTATAAGGGAAGCAATAGTAAATTAACATTTTTGGTGTAATCAAATTAAAACGAAGCTGCTGGAGATCTGTATAGTACAAGATATTGAACTATTCAATAAACTGTAATGAAGTCGTTGAAGTCTCAATATGATGCACTGAAAGATTTTATCCTATCTTTTGAAAGTTACCACAGTAAATAAATGGAAATTATCATGTACAGTACTTAATTTATTAATTGTGATGCCGGTTCTACGTATGAAGATATTTCAAGGTATTATTGGACTTGGTTTCAATAGATGGGAAGTGAATAACTGTTTGGGATGAAGGAAAAAAAAACATTGTTATCCTAGAGAGAGTTCTCCTTATTTTCTTAAACGTTTTGGCTTTATTAGAATAACATTATCAACTATAAAGAAAGAAACATGATATAATCTACCTTATTTTGATGATTTGCAGTTATTTACCTTATTGCTTTTCTAGCATATATTAAGAAAAAAAGTAAGGTAAACGTTAGTATGAATTATGAAAGAAAATTTAGTAAGTTTAGCTTCCGCCGACTTACTGATATTTCTCTTCTGAAGGAAATTTTCCCCTCCGTTAGACATTATTGCCTTATTGCGTTCCTGGCTCAGAGCGTTAGAGAAATTCGTGATTAGAGTCCATGTCTGGCAGTGTGCAGCTCCCTTCTCTGTCCACCACAGCTGAACGTGGAGAGATTTTGATTCGGGCGATGACACTCTTCTTAGCGCCATTATTGATGAATGAGGTCAATGAACTGCGAAACACTGACCAAAACACTGCAATGAAAGATTTAGTGAAGAGTGAAGTAGAGTAGAGAGCTGCGTGGCGTCCATGAAATGAGTTATATGTGCAAGTAAATTTGCTCCAACTTTGAGCAGGAAAAAGATTTGTGTGTGGAAAGTTATGCAAAATGTGTGGATCTCAAGTGCCTGTGTCTGTGTCCTTGCTGCTGTTTGCTGGGAGTGGTGGTGGTTGGCAGGAAAAAAAAAAAGATAAAGAAGAAAGGTTGCTTGTTGAGTGAATTATGAAAGAAAATCCAATAAGTATAGCTTTTGTCGACTTTCTGATATTTCTCTCCTGAAGGAAATGCTCCCGTAAATTGTCTCTGTCATTGAAACTCAATGCACTTTTGTCTTACCTGGAGGAGGCTGCAGGTGTAGCTCAAGATGACTGCGTGTGGTGAGGGAGGGCAAGGAGCGGGCCAGCAGGTAGGCGAAGGAACCCGGCGTGGGTCCCAGGTAACAAAGATGGTGCCCGAGGGCACGTGGGAAGGCAGACAACAATGACCCCTAAGACCGTCCGTTATGGGTCATAATTGTTTGCCCACCTTCACGGCAGGAAGGGATTCTGGGCTCTATGAACCGTCCATAGGAGCGATTATTGCTCGCGAGCGGACACCCTACCGCGTTGCCCCGCCCACCGTTTGTTTAGTAGAAAGGAAAGGTGCGAGAACGAAATTGGTAATGATAGGGTTTGGGCAATTATAGGTGTGAACTGTCAGCACCTTCCCGGCCCGAGTGATAAATGAGGCCCACCCAAGTAGAAGGGAGGCTGGGGGGAGACGGAAGGGAGGGCGGAGCGACGCGTGTAGTGGGGTAGAGTACTGCCGTAGAGTGCTGGTGTGTTGTGGTGGGTTGAGTCCTCGTCCTGAATCAGTCAATGGAAGGTGTTGGGATAGTGGCGCGTGCGTTGTGTTTTGTAGTATGAATTCCATTTGTTATTTTGGTGTGTTAGTGCATTTCTTGCATCGCGTGGAGTGTTTCAGGAGTGTTGCTGTGGAGTATAAGTGAGGGAAGGAGAGAAATTAATTATTAGATATTTCAGTTCGTCATGAAACTTTATTTGTTTGCGAAATAACCATGTATGTTATGTACATCAACAATAAACAACCTAACTGTATGAGACTGAGTTAATTTCCTCCCATTTTCAAGAGACAAGTCGATATATAGTTTTCTTTATATCTATAGTTAACTACTAAGTCTATAAAGCGTTGCAGCGGACACAGAAGAATGAGCCTAATACCTTCCGCGCGGGTGTGCCGGAGGCCTCTGGGCCTCTTACCAAAGGCCTAATATTGATTGGCATTAGCAAAAAGGAACACCGTTAACGCCCCTGGTAATATAAAAAAGGACATTTTTTTCCTTTTTCGCGTAGTATACAAACTCGTCCCCTACAAACGATAAATAGAAGCTGCCTCGAGCTTCCAAATATTTGTGAGGAAAATCGTTTCAGGACTTGTGGTGGAAGGAGACTTGCATTTGTTAAGTTTCAGCGTCGTGACACTCGTGGATCATTTGCACATGCGCTCTAGGGACTTAGGAGGCATAGCAGACTCCTGCGTCCTGATTTGCCAGCTTATCTGCTCCTCGAGGGTTGAGAGAAAATCCGATTCTCTGCGATTGATCTGCTCCGGTGCCGTGGTCTTGTGTCGAGTCCTGGCATCACCAACGCCCGGCAGGAGACGCTGCCTCTCGCACTCATCTTGTGATCCTCCTCCCTGCCACAGAGACCCAAAGCAGTGTGTATCAAAACAGGACAAACTAAAACATGCTAGATAGGAGAGTTAGTAACTTCACTAGTGTTGCAGAGACAGCCAGGCTCTCGGCTCCCAGTGGGCATGATTAGTGTGGTGGAGGGGCGACTGTAGGAGCCAGGGAGGAGCAGCTTCAGGATTCCTGCGTCATTATTGTTGCTTGTTTGGCTTCACTCCGCTCAGGTAGTGGAGTGGAAATAACACTGGTGAAGATTCTAAATATAGTAGCTGCACTCAAACGTTGTATATTTTCACAACAAAATCTTTTGGTCATCCGCTTCCAAGGTTTGTCAGGTTGTTTTGAAAGTCCAAAATAAGGAAAACCAGTACGATGGTGCCTAATACGACAGCACGACTAACAAGGACAGGCCACACATGATCCAGCCCCACCTCGACGTGTGAGAGAGGACGCAGGGTTGTGCATTCCAAGGTTTGAGCCACTGAGCTGGACCCAGAAATTCCTTGTCATTGTTCGCACCTCGCGCGATGGACAGACACTTGGCTTGGATTTTTTAAAACTATATTCACTATTTAGGGAAAATTTTTCTTTTGTAGCTTTTCCGGATGACCCTATATAACGAATGCCTGCTTAATCAGTCACCTGTTTGCCATTGGGTGTGGAGCAAATCAGATTGTGACTGATTACTTTTTGTTTAGTTGTTTACTTATTAGCGAAAAAAAACTCGTGTTTCATTCATCTGCATAATTCTCATGTATTTTCTGTGTGATTTGTATTTCCTGCAGGCACGCGTGTAATGTTAGCTTGGTTGGCGGGCAGGGTGGCACTCATGGGGCTGGGAAGGGAATGTTTGTGAAGGCAAGTAGAGTATGCACCAAAAATATTGATTCTCAGTCAGGGTATTCACTGCATTTTGATTATCTCGTGAAGAAGTCCGACTGGGAGAGGCAAGACCCGGAGCGTAGGAAACTGTTCATCATGGTGGATGACCAAGATAATTGAAATTTTTCGTTCATTTCAGCTATAAAAGACATAATTCACTCGCATAATATTTAGGTACGGTACTACAAGCTTTATCAAAAACCTATTCTAATAATGTGTATGTAAGTATATTTATTTGTAGAATCATACAAATTATGCTGTGTAGAGAAAGGTTTTGAGAGGATCAAGTTTCATAGAGCAGGTTGTCGCCTCGCCCCGGGAGCGGCGCAGACTGGGTGGCTGGGGCGTCCGACTACCGCAATAACGTTTTTGATTTCACAAGGAAGTTAACCGAAATAGACACTCACGTCATCCATGTCACGTTGGATGAGTTTTTTAACTTATGTATTTTGATAGCACTACATAGTCAGTTATAATAACATGTTTCTTCGTCACGAAATTGGACGAAAGTTTACACAAGTTCAGGACGAAAAAGAATAAATGACTAAAATAAATGCACGGTAACTGGTCCATTTCTGAGTCTTGCTTTGTTCCTGTGTCACCCACACGACACTTGATCAGAACAAAACGACTTAATATATCAGGCGATTGTATGTTTTAAATTTACATTATTGTTTCAAACCACACTTCCCTTCATTCCTCCCTTTGTCGGCCACTGAGGGTGAATGCCAGCCGAGGGTGAGGACGTGAGAACAACCTAGAGTCCTAACGTCTCCTTCAGCTCGCACCACCGCGCCCTTGAGCATTCGGGGAATGACAGCGGACGATAGAGAGGGAGAAATAGGATGCAGGGATGAATTAGGTAACAAAGAGAGACAGGAAATGAGTGAATCTTTGAAGAACGTGTAATAACAGTAATATAGGAGATGACTGGAAATGAAACGTGAATACTGGTGTAGGTAAGAAACATAGGTACTTGTTAACTACCTAAGAAGCGCGTGAGTAGTAAGGGTGACGGGAACGTAATGAATCGTGGCATGAAGGAGAGTGAGGCTGATTTTGTAAGTGCTAGGTAAGGAAAGTATAATGAATAACTTTTCTATTAATCGAACCTGAAGAGTCATGATTAAGATTACGTGAATGGAAGAGTGGAGTTGATTTGATGAGGATGATGGCAGAAGTGGAAAAAAAGGAGAGCACAAGTAAAAATGAGAAGAATAGGGAGAGATGGAAGGTAGCAGATGTGGAAATGAAGATCAAATGAATGGAGGATTAGGAGAATATAAGTGATGAGAGAGAGAGAGAGAGAGAGAGAGAGAGAGAGAGAGAGAGAGAGAGAGAGAGAGAGAGAGAGAGAGGGGTTGTAAGATATGAGTGCTAAGACATGTAAATAGGAAAAATAGAAGGATGAAATGTAAGAAGTGGAGATCTACAGAAATGCATCACATTCGTCCGTTGTTTTCACAGAGTTAATGAAAAATTGGAGCCGTCCCTCAGTGGCTGACGTACAGAGCAGTGACCTACAGTGCCTGCAACGTTCCATGACGCCTTGGCAGTTAGACAGGTTGCTAAGTTTCGTATTCACCTGCAGCTTACCCGTAGTTCAAACGTTCACCAACTTTGTAAGATTTTCCTTTAGAAGCTTCCCTTTAAATGGCATGAAACGATATTCTACTTTTCCTAAAATGAGTTTAAGAGTGACGTCACACTGTGATGTTATAATGCAGACCCTCAGCGGCCTCGTGTGTCCAGCACTGGCTCATCAGAGTCGATATGAAACAAGTGACAGTCGGTGAGGGGAAGTTCATGGCCTCTTGACTCCCTCTTATGAATTGTAGATCTGGACAGGATTTTGATTTGATATAATTAACATTTTTTTTTTAATAATCTTATCGTTGTCCCTTCCATGTAGTCAGCAGGTGGGCTGGAGGGTGGGGGGGTTTGCCCGGCTATAGCGGCGGTAGGCGAGTGACACGGAAAGCCCCGCCTAGTACTTCTTTCACATAGTCCAGGAGGTACAGATCAATAGGAAGCTTTTGAAGGCTGTCTGCTTTACAAGTGACCTCATTGTCCCTCGCTTGACAAATATGTAGAGCAAAATACTGTATTTTTATATACATTATTTGATTATGATTATCTTAAAAGTATGAGATAAAAAGATATCTTGGAGACTCACTACCATTATCAGGGGAACACCCGTACCAGCCACCACCAGCACTCCCATGCTCTCGCTCCCACGACTGAGTGCTTGAGGCGAATTATGAATTATTGACACATCTCTTTGTTTCTTTTTGTTTAAGGCCTCCTGACCTTGCACACGACTACGTTCCTCCTGCTCGATAAAAGTCACGCGTCAGCAACGAAGGAAAAAAACATGCTAACTCCATGATGTTTAAAAGTCTAACTAAAGTCGGCTGGCGGGGTTCGGGGGAGAGAATGGGCCGCCGCGCAGACCGACCTAGCAAACCCAGACAGCCTGTGTAGCTCCCGCAGCAAAGGACTTACTAGAACGTTGCTAAATAAAGACTGATCCAGCCCGGAAGCAGGAGCGTCAGGTGGGGAGGGAAAGGCTCCACCGCCATATTATAATATAATAATGATGGTGATAATAATAATAATAATAATAATAATAATAATAATAATAATAATAGCAATAATAATAATGATCATGATGATGATGTAATTGGTAAGAAGAAATTGTTTACAAAGCTGTCAACGAACTTGGACAATGCATAGTAAAGGCATGTTATATCAGTCACCACGAACAATGCCGCCTAGATAGCACGAAACCAAAGTGATTCAAATTAAGCGCACTATATTCCCATCACGTATATACAACTGGACAAGTAAATGCTTTGCAAAAAATGGCTGCTGTTGTCATCAGAGCGAAAACTATGAGCGGTATTACAACTGTAGTAAGAAACGATGTGCGTTATATTCGCTGCTTCTCTCAACAAGTAACATGACTGGCGATGAGTAGAGATGCACGGAACAAGGATGATCTTGCTATGAGAGCTGTGTGTGTGAGGAAGATGAGTGGAGGAGCCAGGCGGGCCGCTCCGAGGTATGCTCACGGCGGCTCCCTCGTCTCCCTGAATGTTTTTCTTTCGCTGCTTCGTCGATCCTCCATTCGGTCTCCGCTTCTTCTTCCCTCGTAGGCTCGTGGGTAAGGGTGGTGAGAGGGTTGCCGCCTTCCCAGAGCCTCCCGCGTCGACCCAGCCTCCAGGACCTGGGCCGCTGCGTAAATGGGATCCTCCGGGTCAGACGAACTGTCGTAAGTTGTGTGTCTTCGGACGCCATGTTGTTGTAGTGGTGGTGGTGGTTGCTGCTGCCGATGGCTTCCTGAGTAAGGACTGGTGTGATCCCTGGCAGCTTCTCGCTCGTACGGTCTCCTGTGCAGCTGTTGCCTAGTATCTTTCTGGAGTGATGACTCGCGCCTGTGCGGGGTCTCGTACGCCTCCCGTGATGGATGTCTCTCCCGGGGCCTCCGAGTTTGAGTCTCCACGTGTCCGCTGACTCCGTGATGCAACCCTCGCCGTCGCCTTATCGACAGCCTCTCCTCATCGGATTGTTTAAGCCGACTGTCCTCCTCTGTCTGCTCGTCACTCTCGCACCCTCTTCCCTTCATCTCTCTGCAGAATGTTTTCAGGTGAATGTGATCATAGGTGTCGTGTGGCAGTCTTTCGTCTCTTCGCTCTGGTGTTAGGGACTGTAGGAAAGCGTAGTTCCTCTCACTGTCACTCTTTGATTGTTGGTGAAGGGAGCGCAGCAGTGGGAGAGGCGTGGAACAGTACTCTCCCAGGGGATCGACTAAATCAGGCCTGTCAATCGCACCCTCGAATGAACAGTGGACTACTGGTCGTTGTTTCTGTAGAGTCGGGCCTTCTTCCGACTCTGTCCTGCGGTCCTGGCTTCCATCTCTTTTTCTCCTGCTGCTGTGCTTGCGTGGTGTGACAACCCGCTCCTCAACTTTCGGATAGAGTTTCTTTTCCTCTAGTGATTCTGTACTTTTCCTTGTTTCCAAGTAATCTTGTGACTTAGATCTTTGTCTCTTTTTCTTCCTCGGGGTCGTGGAAGAATCTCTCCTAGTGGTTTTAAGTCTCGTCTCATCTGGTCTTCGCTCTCTGCTCATCCTCCTTCCTGTCCTTGGAAACTCGCCTATATCTTCAACACGTCTAGACACATGAGGTGCCGCTGCATAAAGCTGCTTAGCGTCTCCCATCGTGTCTTCCAAAGATTTACTGTCCCACTCTTCACTCGAGCCCTCAGTCAGCGGGTGACGATCCCTGTGAGATGACTTGGACATTTGCCGGAGGAGTTCGTCTCGCTGAGTCTCTGCTTGCCGTAGTCTAACTCTGAGTTCTTTTTCAGAGTCCTGCCACAATTGCCACAAGTCAGCTTTGCTCACGTGACGCAGGAGATCAGAGTTGACCCTTTCTCGACCTGGGGATAAATTTGGCATTAAATGTTATTCATAGAGTTTTAAGGAACTTTAAATCTCTTGTCTTCACTGAACAAGATGATGAACTAAAGATTATAGACTCATGGTTTATTGAAAGTTGTTCTAATGCACGAATCTCTCTAAAATGAATAGTTTATTGCGTGCAGATAACGCTTTCCACGTAAAACACTTCTTATCTTAAGATTATTAATGTTATCTCTCTTTTGTGATGTACAACTGTAATCTGGTGAAAATTATCTATGTAAAATAAGAACGACGTCTTTTATAAACACAAACCATAACATTTCCAAGCATTAGAACAGTGTAAAAATGCTGCGGAATGGTTTTCACCAACGATTCCGCAACGCAACACACCTGGGGAGAGGGCCGCCACTAGCTGCAGTGAACCAGACGACTGGATTGCAGTTTGTTGCGACAGAGGGAGCAGACGAACACGTTCGTAACTTTTCTCGTCCAAGGAGTGTCTTGTCCGAGCCTCCAGGTCTTCCAAGGATCTCGTGGCGTGCCCCAGAATTTCTGGAACGTCTGCCTGTTGCATGATTCCAGGGGAAGGTATGGCCGTGGAGGGAGCGGTGGCTGGGCGAAGAGAGGGTGAAGGAAGATGACTGGTGGGAGGGTTAGGGACGCTGCCGCGATGACGCAGACCGTTTGCTGTCCCCGCCATGATCGGATAAGCACCCAGAGGGTTTTCCCTGGCACTGGCCACGGTACTGCAGGGGTAACAGGTACCATCAGCGGCTCTCCGTGCTATCCTAGCACTATCTTGCCGCTGGAGGCAATTTAGACAGCCACCAGATTCTTTTCGACGTGTGACTCCCCCTTCCTGAACCGAGCAAGTACACACACCGCACTCCCCGGCTGTGTCTTGCAATTTGTACGTCTGCGTGTCCTCTAATTGTTGATTAAAGGTGTTGGCCTCGAGTGCTTCTTCGGGGTCACTGACTTTTAAAATGAGTATCCCTGAGCTTGAATCCTCCTCTATCTCCACGTCCTCGTGGCCCATTTTGCTGGTGAGCTCCTCCACCAAGCCCAAGGGAACGGAACTGTTGACCACTATGATGCCCTCGGAGTCTTCATGGGGGTTAGGCCCGGGGAGGTAGTCTATGGTGATGGGCGCCTGGGTGGTGGCGGTGGTGGTGGTGGAGAAGGGTGACGGGGGAGCTGGAGTAGCCTCCGGGGGGTGTAATGGGGTTGGCTCGCCTCTTCTGGAATCCTCGGTGACCGTGGTGCTGGTAGCTGACGTGGGCGGAGGGATGACCTGCTCCGCTCTCTCCTCCTTTTGTACTCTGCGGATAGAAAGGTTAAGATTGAAGGGAAAGGAAAAATCCATGGTAACTGTGATGCCTAGTGTATTTTTTGCAGCGACAAAAATAACCATAAAGATACTAAATGTGTTAGAATAGATTTTAACTTTAAGAAACAATAGCATGTCCAAATATAATGAATCTTTAATATTTGTTCGCAGAGCAAGGTTCCAAATATAATAGGTAATTCTATCAGTTATCAGGTGGTGGTGAACGGAATGACAGTGACAGTGATGGGCTTTATGAGAGAGAGAGAGAGAGAGAGAGAGAGAGAGAGAGAGAGAGAGAGAGAGAGAGAGAGAGAGAGAGATTGTATCTTGGTAAAATAAGGGAAGAAAGGGGAGAGTTGATAGATAAATGAGTACCGTAGATCTAGGAATCGAATGTTAAGCATAAAGATGATAGTGGTTTCTGTGGCGGTGGTTGTGGTAGTGGCAGCAGTAATAGTAATGGTAGAGAGATGATAGTTCTTTTTATTGGTGATCTTGGTAAAATAAATGAAAGAATAATAAATAATAATTGATAAAAGTTTAACGATAAGCACTGAGACTCACCTCCTGATTTCCTGGATCATCTCGAAGAACTGCGCTTTACTCTTCCTCCTCCTCCTTTGCTCGTTCTCCTTCTGCAAGTTAGTAGTGTCTCGTTAGACGACTGTTGCAGTATAGAAACCTAAACTACTTATAGAATTATTCCTTCATGCAAAGATACTAACACTAATAAACAAGTCACTTCGTTTTGCTTTAACTTCCATGGCATTTTTAGTAAGAAATGTTTCCTTTTAATTTCCTAAGTGTAAAGATTTATTATAGAGGTAATTGTTTATTTTTGCGTTGTTTGGTTGTTTGCTGAAGGCGTCATAAACTCTAAAATGCTTGGAAGAAGATTCATGTAGGAAAGAGTCACGACGCAGGTGATAACAGCTAGTGGACTGAGTTGATTACTGAAAGTTTTGGGGGTCATTAATTTCTTCTGACTGGGCAGCGTCAGCACATGATGGATGATAATGGGCGTGGCTCATCGTATTAAGACAGTGTTCCAAGTGGTTCAAGTCTGAAGCATGTGTTTCCTCAATAAGTGGCTGTTCTGGCTTAGTTTTTGGTGATTTAAGAATGCTTTGCTTGATGTTGCACTCTTTCCCATCATAATAAATATTCTAGTTGTGTATATAAGCTTGAGAATTAGTGTAGCCTTCGAAGTTTTCGTGCTTGAACACAGAACTGTCTCTCGTGAATATCAGATGTAGTTATTGTTATGAAATGAGCAGCAACATTGAGTGAGACCCAAGTGGTTTGCCATCCATCTGTTCTTGAGCCACCCTGAAAGTCTCCCTTGCCACGACCATGAAAACTGTTTAGTTGCATCACACTGAAGAGGGGAGGTGTTCCGCCAAAACTTACCCTCTTGACGGACTTCTGGAACAGTCCCATGATCTGGCCGGTGCGGAGGCTGTTGGCGAGCTCCTTGGCCGAGTGGTGCGGTGAGACCAACTCTACGCAGTTGATGAACTTGTAGAGTTTCTATGGAGATGATAGATTGAAATAATAACCCTCTATGCCATTTGATGGTACCTTCTCTATGGAAATAGTTAGACAAACCTGCGTAACAGGCGATATGGAAACCATGAGAACAACACTAAAATACAGATTAGGAAAACAGCGTGACAGAATTCGTGAACACTTAAAAATTGATGTTTTACAAGCAATCATATGCACTGCCCTCATTGTAACATCATGTTCGTGAGATGACGCACCTGACTGAAGAACATGAGGTTTCTGTTCCGCCACACAGACTCTTTGGGTTTGGTCCTAAGTGTGGGCAGGGCGTAGCGGTACACGAGATGCTCCAGGAACAGTAGGAAGATACCAACCCCGATGCCGAGGGTGAGCATGAGAAACACGCCGCCCACCGTGCTGATTTCGAGAGCCTGCGGCTTGTACAAATCCGCGGAGATCCTGTTGAAGCAAGGCAGCTCCCCGTACCACTTGTGCTTGAGGTGGTCCAGGTGACCCGACGCCAAGTACCTCGCCAGAATAGTATTGATCTTCACCTGCCGGAAGAAGCGATTTTATTCAACAGGAAAAGATGAAAACACGACAAATAAAGATGAGAGTCGGCATGCGCTGGAACGAGATTTCGGAGCAAAGGGAGAAAATTACTGTCAGAATGGAATCATGAATATTCATAGATATTAATTTACAAAGTGGAAACATTACTATCATAAATTAAAAATATTCCGTTACGCCTCATTAACCGTCTTCTTGGTCACAGAACACTCGGCTGGAAAGTGTGTCAGGGCTTCCTCTCCACGCTGGCCCGAACATTCCCATCTCGTCAATTGTTCTTAAGAGACCCGTTGACGGTTTAATCCTGTACTGGTGACCTTCATATCGACCGCACCTCCCAGTCCCTGCCGTGCTCTTTACTTTTCATTATGATCTCCGTTTCATATAAAACAATGATTATTTTCTATTTTTTCTCATGAAGCTACTTATATAAGTAGAAAATATAGAAGCTAGCTGCCAAATGTAAATATGCAATGCTACAATTAACAGCAAATAGGAACGAGAAGCTGCGATACCTTTCGATGTTAGTGCTCTCTTTCTCTCTCTCTCTCTCTCTCTCTCTCTCTCTCTCTCTCTCTCTCTCTCTCTCTCTCTCTCTCTCTCTCTCTCTCTCTCTCTCTCTCTCTCTCTCTCTCTCTCTCTCTCTCTCTCTCTCTCTCTCTCTCTCTCTCTCCTCTTTCCTATGGTACAGACTGGGTGCATTGAGCCACCTCTCTGCCTCTGACACACACACACACACACACACACACACACACACACACACACACACACACACACACACACACACACACACACACACACACACACACACACACACACACACAAGTCGACCAAACACGTCTCCAGCGCGCCGCCTGTCATTGCGGCAGACGTCAGGGAAACTCTGAGTCTAAACCGAAGTTGGGTTTTGATGTGTTCGATACTCTATTCTCGGTGTATGAGAGAGAAGAGAGAGAGAGAGAGAGAGAGAGAGAGAGAGAGAGAGAGAGAGAGATCATATATACACTGCTGAAAAAAGTCATATGTCATTCATAGCTCAGTCTGATTTTATCTACTATTTATTTACATGTATCAATTTTGTTTACATATGTGTTGTGCGCTCGGCTGGCTGTATTTGACGCAGGTTCAGACAGAGAAGGGAAGGAGGCGGCAGGCGGGCAGCCTAGCAGGCGGGCGAGAGACTGAGGCAAACTTTCATGTGTTGCTTGAAGTGATGGCAGGAAGACAGAGGGATGAACGCGCGCGCGCGTGTGTGTGTGTGTGTGTGTGTGTGTGTGTGTGTGTGTGTGTGTGTGTGTGTGTGTGTGTGTGTGTGTGTGTGTGTGTGTGTGTGTGTGTGTGTGTGTGTGTGTGTGTGTGTGTGGTAGAAAATGTGAATTTTGAGATAATGGTTAAAAATAAATAAAGGTTGCTATAAGAGAGAGAGAGAGAGAGAGAGAGAGAGAGAGAGAGAGCGTGCGTCATCTCAATTCTTCCCCTGGCTTCCTGACGGGCCGAAGGAGCCATCCGGGCAATGGGGTGACGGTCGACACCCCAAACAGCCCCATTGTGGATCTGACGACCTCATAAAGCCCTATCCTTGACATGCCGCTAGACTTAACTTTCGTGAAAAAAAAAACAAAATAAAACACAGAACTTTAAAGGAGAAAAATGCGCTCGTGAAAAATCATTGAAAGGAAGAGAAAGTTGTGTTAGGTACGCACCAGATAATCCTTGTAGAGTAAGAGGAAGCGGCGCGTATTGGGTATCCGGGGAAGGGAAATCAGCGGAATATCAGATTCCCGTTAACGTTACTCGAGGAAACTTCGTGGTGCGTTAGGAAATTGCTACTTCTCTTGGTGGTGGTGATGGTGGTGGTGGTCTTTCAAGAATGACTTGTAGTGAGCGATTCTTTAAGGCGTGATTATCAGGTTAGCTTTGGTGTGTGTGTGTGTGTGTGTGTGTGTGTGTGTGTGTGTGTGTGTGTGTGTGTGTGTGTGTGTGTGTGTGTGTGTGTGTGTGTGTGTGTGTGTGCGCGGGGGTTGCTTTCATTACTTGTTGTGACAGGTTGTGGCAGTAAATTATCGATTTTTGTCAGCAGATTAATACCACAGCCTTATACTCGTACACTGTCGAGGCCATAAAGAACGAGGAGGTAAAAAAGAGCACAGCGAGTACTTGAGGGGATGGAGGAAGGGGAAGAGTAAAACGAGGAGGGAAAAGGTGAGGAGAGAGAGAGAGAGAGAGAGAGAGAGAGAGAGAGAGAGAGAGAGAGAGAGAGAGAGAGAGAGAATATTTAAAAGCTATATATATAAAAAAGAATGACAAAGAGAAAGAACTGGTACAGAGCCGTTGAATTCAGGCCTGTTTAGTGACCCGTGTCTGCCTTTCCACGTTGCGCTTCACGGGTGATTCAGGAAAGAGGCAAGCACCCGAGCAAACCCCGGGGAGTGGTGGGAGTGAAGCTTTTGTTTTTCACCTGGAAATTTTAGTGCTACACGTTTCCTCTATACAGCTGTAGCCTCGCCCTTGCTGGTTGTCATCGCCTGTACGTGTTTCTGCCATACGGCGATTCAGGTAGTAATTGTGTTATTGTATCCTCCCTTATAACTCATGAAAAAAACTCCGTACCTTGTTTTTTTTTCACGAGTATAGCGGCGAGACACTGTATCTTACCTCCAGCCAGTGTTACCTGTCAAACGAGCTCCGGCCAACGTTTAGGACCAGCGCTTTTGTAATGTTTTATTTGAGCTTATTTACTGACGTTCTCAGTGAAGGTGGAGGAGGAAGGGAACGATCTTGAGTCGCTAAGTTTACTGGGTAGTTCATGTCGCCAGCAGTCTTCCCTCCAGAGGCATATTTTCTGTATTCATGGAACGCAGATTTTAAGATACTTCACTACCCTTGGTGGGACGCTCTTTCCAAAATTATCGAGCCTCTACACTCCACTGCACCTCCCGCACTGAATTTATTTGCAAACGATGGCGTCTAAGGAGGAACATATTCTCTCTCTCTCTCTCTCTCTCTCTCTCTCTCTCTCTCTCTCTCTCTCTCTCTCTCTCTCTTTCTTTCTTTCTTTCTTTCTTTCTTTCTTTCTTTCTTTCTTTCTTTCTTTCTTTCTCTCTCTCTCTCTCTCTCTCTCTCTCTCTCTCTCTCTCTCTCTCTCTCTCTCTCTCTCTCTCTCTCTCTCTCTTTCTTTCTTCTTTCTTTCTTTCTTTCTTTCTTCTCTCTCTCTCTCTCTCTCTCTCTCTCTCTCTCTCTCTCTCTCTCTCTCTCTCTCTCTCTCTCTCTCTCTCTCTCTCTCTCTCTCTCTCTCAAGTCGAATTCCATAAGGCACTTTGATATAAGGAAGGTCAAGGTCGTAGGAAGCCAATGAAGAAGAGAGAACCCGGAGAATGAAATGGTTGAACGTTATGAGTGTCTGTTGAGTAATGAAAGAAGTCACCTCGACTCACTCTGGCCATACGTTCCTATACTTTATTGATGTCCCTTCCCCAATAAAAAATACGAAAAAGTATGTCTTGCCTCCGTCTGATATGATGTATGCTCTGACATTTCACGGTATTTCGCTACGGCAGGGAAGAAGGCGAGGGAGGGTGCATGGGGAAGAGGAAGGTCAGGTGAGGGAGAGTAGAGAGGAGGAACATTGTGCCGCACCAGTAGCAACATCCAGTATGTTGTTGACCTTCACTTTTTTTTTTTTTTCCTGTAGTGGTGGTGATGGGGGTGGTAGTGGTGGTGGTGGTTGGCGTGTTTTTCATGAAGTGTGTGTGTGTGTGTGTGTGTGTGTGTGTGTGTGTGTGTGTGTGTGTGTGTGTGTGTGTGTTTTAGTGGGAGGTGAGTGGGTGGGTGCGCAGGTATGTGTGTGTGTATTTGTGTGGGAGGTGAATGGGTGGGGTGCGCAGGTGAGAGAGAGAGAGAGAGAGAGAGAGAGAGAGAGAGAGAGAGAGAGAGAGAGAGAGAGAGAGAGAGAGAGGAAATTGACGGAAGCTCGAAAATAATAAAACATATCTCTTGCTCCACTGCACAAAATGTTAACAAGTACATGAAAAAAAAATGATAATGCAATTCTAAGCCAGGGTAATGTTCAGAGGTGGCTCTAGAAATAAGTCTTCCTTCCTTCCTTCTTCCTTCCTTCCTTCCTTCTTCTTCTTCCTTCCTTCCTTCCTTCCTTCCTTCTTCCTTCTTAGTAACTAAATATATAAACAAAACCGTTCGTCGAAAGCAGCGAAAGAGTTAAAGTGTACCCCAGCTGGTAAACACGACATAATGACCACGTTGTATGCAAACTACCCGACTTCTTGTTTACTCTCTCTCTCTCTCTGGAAACAAGTAAGGAACACACGACGTCTACAGTAAAACAAGGACACAAGGCGACGCTCATTACTCTCCCCTTGTACTCTTATATAACACACACGAGCACGGAAAGAAAAACAACAGCAGCTTACATTACGAGCATAAGAGTTCTCATAGTAGTTAGAGTATTTTTACCCCAAACTTGGCTTTCACCGCCATCGAGTCTGTAATGACCTGCCAACACTGAACAAAGGAAACCCGAGATACAACAATAGGACGCTCAGGGATATCTGTTTCTGTGTTATTTCTGCATCACTTGAGCATCAACTGTCACAAAAGATCAATCTCCAGACCAAGCTAGGTAGAAAGAAGAATGGGAGCAGGAGGAGAAGGAAGAGGAGGAGGAGGAGAAGGAGGAGGAAAATGGCAAAGAAGAAGGAAAGAATGTTTGGTGAAGAAGACAAATCCAACAGTAACAAAACATTACCCAAAGACACCACTGTCAAAAATAGAAACTGCAAAGAGAAATAAGAGGGAAGATGGAGAAAAAAGGAAGAGACGAGGAGTAAAAGTCAAAATAAACCGAAAGCAGGGATCAGGCAAAAAAAAAAAAAAAAAAAAAAAAAAAAAAAAGGAAAGAGAGAAAAAGAAAACGAAACACAATGAAGAACGGAGAGGAAGGAATTTATTTTTGAATGTTTAGGATCAATTAAGGAATAGGAGGATGAAGAAGGGGAAAAAGAGGAGGAGGAGGAGGAGGAGGAGGAGGAGGAGGAAGAAGAGGAGGAGGAGGAAGAGGAGGAGGACAAGAATTACATGCAGGTGAGTGGGTACGGAAGCCCATTGTAAACTTGCATCTTTGGTCCATAAAATTCAGGTTATCAGTTGTTTAGCGGTGAGAGAAAGGGAGGGAGGTAAACAGGAACGATGTAATGTATCAAGCGAACCACTGAGCTGGAAGATACTACTTGGGAGAGAGGGAGAGAGAGAGAGAGAGAGAGAGAGAGAGAGAGAGAGAGAGAGAGAGAGAGAGAGAGAGAGAGAGAGAGACGTTCTTAACTCTCTAATCGACGTTAATTTAGTTTATGCTCTGTAATTTGCCTTCATTTACTGATCTGCCGCGTCTTCTTCTCCTCCTCCTCCTTCTCCTCCTCCTCCTCCTCCACATCCACGTATGTCAAGGATGAAGCGTTTTAACCCTACGCCAGATATTAACAAGTCTGCAGGGAGAGTAATTAGTGTCGTGAGGTATTTTGTGCCTTGATTTGGCTGTCAGATTAACCTATTTGACGAAACAGCTAATTACTATTATTTTCATTTGCAGTAGTAGTAATTAGTAGTAGTAGTAGTAGTAGTAGTAGTAGTAGTAGCAGTAGCAGTAGTAGTAGTAGTAGTAGTAGTAGTAGTAGTAGTAGTAGTAGTAGTAGTAGTAGTAGTAGTAGTAGTAGCAGCAGCAGCAGCAGCAGCAGCAGCAGTAGTAGTAGTAGTAGTAGTAGTAGTAGTAGTAGTAGTAGTAGTAGTGGTGGTGGTGGTGGTGGTGGTGGTGGTGGTGGTGGTGGAGGTAGTGGTGGTAGCAGTAGTAGTAGTAGTAGTAGTAGTAGTAGTAGTAGCAGTAGTAGTAGATGGTGGTGGTAGATATATACATAATGTAAAACGGTATGTCATTATCATTATCTCTTTTGGTAATGGTTGTGGTAGTTAGTAATAGTAATATTATTTTGTTGTGACTTTACGATGCACATAACATAAAGCCTTATGAGTGATGTTACGTGCAATATCAAGCAAAACGCCAGTGTTCCTCTCTTTCCCAGCACTAACTGTCCACTCGAACCGCTTACAAGGCTTGGCTGGCGTGAACCGAGGCGCTCTCCTCTCCCCTTGGCGTTATGATGCTGGGCAGGTCCGCCGCGCTCATCTGGATGTGTTCCGGTCGATAGGTCGATAATGGTAGAACGCGCCGTACTGTTCCTTAAGTTACTCCATTATCGTGTTAATGAGGTGCGGCGTGATTCACTTTCCCAATTTTTATTGTTTACGGTGTCAAATTTTCGCCCACTGCTGGGAATTGCACATGTATTACTGCGGGCGATTGTGTTATTCGTAATTTGAGTATTTGACGTGCAGCCGCGGCAGGTATTGTGCGAGGGAAGGACTTGATTGCTTACAGAGGGATGAAGCAAGAGGTGCGAAGTACTTGTATCTGGCGGCAACAACCAGCAACTGAGGATATTCAGAGAGTAATTATCAGTCTCTTACTTCCCCTTGTGCGAGTTTCACACGTGCGTGCTTGACGTGTATTGATGCTTGCTTTCCTGAGACGTATGTGTTACTGCTGATGGACTTGATACTCGTGGAATAAATGACCTTGTTCTGAAACGTTTTTTTTTCGATAATTAATTTCAAAGGCCTATGTACATAGTTGGTTTACCGGGTTCTTATATATTTCTTTTGTTAATAATGTAGGAATCTTATTGATCTCTCACTAGAACCATAAAAACACCTTAAAATTATGTAACCTCAACTAGTGTCTTTTGAAAGTAGTGAAAATGCTGCGCAGAATATGGCACAAAGTAATTGTAAATGGTTGCGACGAATGTACCTGGACATGACTAAAATGTATAAGGAACTTAAAATCTGTCCTCGCAAAGTTTTAGCGTTAGAGGGAAACCAAAGCACACTTACCCTGAGGGGGAAGCCCTTTCCCATGGAGATGGCGAAGGTGTCTGACACAAGATCCTCTCCGTGTCGGGCCAGGGTGCAGCCAGGGTCGTTGGCTCGTAGGTAATCCAGCACTGCCGAGTCACCCACCATCAAGTCCAACGTGCCCGACCTGCCGAGGCAAGGCGAGTGTCAAGGAGAGGATATAAACCAGAGTTACTCGTCACATTTTAAACACGTGGTTTCTGTGGAGGAAAAGTAGACGTTGAGACAGAACGAAAGATGAATTATTGTCATTGCTAATTCATATACAATATGTCGGTACTCTTTGATCCTCAGATTAGTTTATATGTAGACTGCAAACCTCCCCATTTTCTTTTATATGTGATACTCTCTTAAACATAGAAATTATGGTCTTAGTAATCATTTACTTTTACAATCTCTCTCCTTCATTTACTCATAAAAAATATTCTGAATGGTACAAGTTGCCACAAACCCATGGTGGTAGATGAAAGTAAATACCCTGCAGCGTACCAAACGCGAGGCAGAAAAACATTGACTCTGCCTTGCGAGGGAGAACGTGAGGTGCAGAGGTGCATTGCAAAATGAAGCTTTCTCAAACTGCAATTACGTGGAAAATAAATTAAAGGTGACAGTCCACCAACAAAAAGAGTGAAGATAATTCAATGGGAGGAGAGGGAAGGGAGGGACATGAGAGAGAGAGAGAGAGAGAGAGAGAGAGAGAGAGAGAGAGAGAGAGAAAAAAAAAATAACCAGACAATAAAAAGCGAGTAAGACAACGAAAATAGGAACAAGAGTATCGGTTCAAAACACTTCATAAATCAACTATTTCAAAAGCTATAAAAATAATAAAAAAACAGTCAGGAGAATACAAACGTATGGACACGAGACAGATGACAAATAGGTGTTGACTTCGACAATCTGACAGGCTGAGTGACAGACTGACAGGAAGACTGATAAACATAAAGGCAAACTGACTGACACAAAAACATGGGAGAGATTTCAGATGTACTCAGATAAAACAGATGGTTAACGTGAACACACACACACACACACACACACACACACACACACACACACACACACACACACACACACACACACACACACACACACGTCGCATAGTGTAGTTGGTTAACACATTTAGTTAGCACACTCGGCTCACAACCGAGAAGGCGCGGGTTCGAGTCCCGGGAAGCGGCGAGGCAAATGTACGAGCCTCTTAATGTGTAGCCCCTGTTCACCTAGCAGCAAGTAGGTACGGGATGTAACTCGAGGGGTTGTGGCCTCGCTGTCCCGGTGTGTGGAGTGTGTTGTGGTCTCAGTCCTACCCGAAGATCGGTCCATGAGCTCTGAGCTCTCTCCGTAATGGGGAAGGCTGTCTGGGTGACCAGCAGACGACCATGGTGAATTACACACACACACACACACACACACACACACACACACACACACACACACACACACACACACACACACACACACACACACACACACACACACACACACACACACACACACACACACACACACACACACACACACACACACACACACACACACACACACACACACACACACACACACACACACACATACGTAGGCATTCAAAGAGAATCAACAATACAAACATGTACAATAAAACAAGGAGAACAAAGTCATGTTATCAAAAGAATGTGCAAATTATAAGTCAAGAATTATAGTTTTAACTCCACGTTATTAAACGAATGCGCAAATTATCACAATTAGGAATTATAGTTTTAGATTTTCATTGTATGCCAAGGAATTTTTATATGCGGTTGAAGGCTGACTTGCAGGAAAACTTGTATAAAGAGGAATAAAAGTTTGAATTGTAGCAGTACTTATTTTCATGGAGGCAATAGAAGGCTTGTAATATTTCTGAATGAAAAAGTAATATGAATGAAAAAAAGAGTTGGGAGGAAGGGAAGGAACAATGGAGGAGGCGGAGAGAAAGGAAAGGGAAGGAGGGAAAGACAGAGGGAGTTAGAGAATAAAGGAAGCAGTTAAGCAAGAAAAAATGATAGAGAAAGAAGAATGGTGGAAAGAAAGGAAGGAGAGAAGGAGAGAATGTATATGCTTGAATACTAAATGCGTTACAGCGCGAATTAGTCAGTGAGGAAGGAGAATTGGAGGGAAGAGAAAGAATGGAAAGATCAACTCATCCCTATTATGGATTTGTTGATTGCAGAGGACAACGAGATCATTGTTTTTTTTATACTGATTGCCGTCTCTTTGTTATTGTTGGTGGTGGTTGTGGTGGTGGTGTTATTTTGGTCGTTGTTATAGGGTTATTTCTGTTGCCAAGAATGTTAATGATCTGGCTAATGATGTCGCTTTAAATGCATCTTGACCTTCAGAGCAAGTGGATATAAACTGTTGCAAAATTTTTAGCATACATCCTTCCTTACATTTTATCAAGAATGTACGTAAAGGGTGGAAATCTGGCGTTCATTAGCTTGGTTTCCTCCTCTTTCTCCTTCGTTATCATTAATTTTAGGTAATATTTTTCTTCTCCTCCTCCCTGTTATCTTTTCTATAACCAGTCGTTTCCTTTTCATCTCATGCTTTTGGAATTACTGTCTTTATTTCATTCAGTAATAGGGTGGTCTAGTTTAGTATGGAAATGTGAATATCTATAAAAGTATATCTGGCGAGCAGGGGAGAGCAGAGGTTGCTGTTCAGTCTCCCCTTCGTTTTGATCATTCGTTCACTAGTTTTCATCTCAGCCCTTCCCTGTTATTTTTCTCATATCTTCACCACTCCATTAAATCATTCAGTCCTTCACCTATCATTCCTGCACACGTTTATATTTTTCTCTCTCACTTTTCATAGTCGTATTTATTCCTTTACTCAAACACTCCCTCCATTCATCAACCCTTCATCTCTCCTTTACCCTTTTCCCCTCTAAACAAAACCACCGGCCAGACATTCTTCCATCGCCTGTCACCCACGAAATCCTGCTGTTTTTTCATCCCCTCGCATGGTCGCTGCGGGCTTTTAAATCCATGCTTCCCTCCCGTAAAAAAGAAGCTTTATTCTTACGCAGGAGTGGAAGTGAGGAGAGTAATCGATGATCAGTAAGAGGGACGTATAGAGTTTGAGGTTACTTTGCTCTTTTGTGTTCTCTCTCTCTCTCTCTCTCTCTCTCTCTCTCTCTCTCTCTCTCTCTCTCTCTCTCTCTCTCTCTCTCTCTCTCTCTCTCAATTTTCCTTAACCTTCTTTTCCTCAAATTTACTGATTCCTTGCTATCCAAGTCATGATATGTATACTGCATAGAAAAAATGGCCCTAAAACCCCATTAGTTACTTGACCACACTTGGATTTTAGTTTTCTCTTTGTCCTTACATAGTATGGTTCTGATTCTTAACAGATGACCATATCAGTGAAAAGATTTGAATTTTTACACTTCCTTCTGCGATATGCACTTATTAGAAGAGAGAAAAAAAAAATGAAGAAAAGCAATAGATTTTACAATTTCCAGCCAGTATAACGTTTGGAGGTAGCAGAGGAATGAGAAGAAATGTCCAAGTGGTGTTAGTGACTCATGAAAGACGTAATAAATAATAGTGAGTGGTTTATCCTCTTCAATACTGGGATACCTTTTACCTTGAGATTTGTGTACGATTAGATCATTTTATTAACATTAGGAAGGGTGTATGAAGTTAAAAGATTAATGGTCACAATCTTCATTATTTTAATCCCAACATGAGTTTCTGAAGCTGTATAAAATCACCAAACGGTAAGCAGAATGAGTATGAAAACGCGTCATAGCACCGAAGGGGTTAAAATAACTATATTGCTCTGCCGGAATAGTTTTCACATCCACGAGTCTAGAATCCCCTTCCCACCTAAAAATAAACAAATGAAATAAATAGAATAATAATGATAAGAAACCCCCATTAATGTAGATCCAGAATATAAGCCTAACTTGAGCATTCTGGGTGGAGAGAGTGAGCGCAGCAGCGGAACCTTTGGAGGGACAGGGTGAGAAAAGAGGCTCATCACTGCGCCACTCAAGGGACGCTCTTGTGGAGGGTGTGGGGGAAGAGTTTCATAGTGACTAATGACTCTCACTGATCCTCGTTATAACACCGTAATATCCGCTCACTGCCCCTCTTGTATTTACTTTTAACACTCTGCACATATTTCGTGCTTTTTTTCTTTTCTCTTCAGTCTTTTTTCTCTCTTTTTTCATCATGGTTTCTATTTCTTTCTTGGATTTTCCTCCCGTCCGCTTTGCTTATCTGTTTTCTTGCCTGTTTTTTTTTTCGGTCAGGGGGGAAGCGGGTTCTTTAATATCTCTTTCTCTTAAAAGTAATTCTCACAAATTTACTCTTTTTGTTTCTGTTCCTACTACTCTTTCCCTATCTGTTCTTTCCTGGTCGTCTTCCTTGGCTATTTTACTTATCCACAATAAGTTTTTCGTTAGGTTGATTTTTTCTTTCTTGATCGATTCCTTCGCATCCGTTTATTTTTTCCACACTCATAATTCCCCCACTTAGTTTTTGTTACTTCTGTACAAGTTTTTTTTCATGTAATTTTCTTCCTTTTACTTTTTACTATATTTCAAACTTATCCTTTACGTTTCTTTCTTGTGTTTCTCCTGATCTTTCTTTACCCTATCTTCTTTATACCACTTTTCTACCTACTTGTCAACTTTAACAATTCTTGGCCATCTGAACCCTTTCCTCTGCACCAGACGTTTGAGAGGTTGCTTCCTATTTCTCTGTTAAGGGAAGAATAATCATATGAGATTAACTAAGATGTACCGAAAAAGCTGAAACTTGCGTAACCACTTTTATGTTCAACGGAAGAGGAGCAATAAATTCTTATCTTAATGATGTACTCGGGAGGAAAGATTAAGTGAGATTATTAAAGGTTAAACTCTCAGGGTGTTGATTAATGATACGTAACATAATACCCAAGCGTAAACACTGATCCTGAGGTGATAGGTATATGAATCACGGGGTTAGGCAAGAGGAATAAGAAGAATAAAAAGAGAAGTTGCTTTTCTCTTTAACCGTCTCAGTTTGTAGAGTTCTTACTTTTCTTCTTCTTATTTCCTACTTTCCTCTCTTAAATCATCTGTTCCTCTCCTATTCCTCTGTTCAGTTCTATCAAATCACTATCTATTATTCTCTCCTTTCATTTCCTCAATTTATTGCCCTCAAATCCCCGCCCTCTATCTTCCTTTATATCTTTCTTTTCTCTTTTTCCAGTACACAAAACCACCTTCTACCATTCCCTATTATTTCTCTTATTTACCATTCCTTTGCTATTCCGTTTTTTCTCTCGATTCCCTCCTCTTATGTTCTTATCTATCATATAATTGCTCTTCGGGTGTCAATTTCACAACTTCTGCAATTAGTCTGGCTTTGAGGGAGAGACAGAGCTCCTTCAACGCCTTCTGTGTGTATCTTGTTTTTGTCGCGCTGAGGGTGGGGGGATAGAAATCAATGGCTTCTTTAGAGCGAAACAAAAAAGGGGTATGGATTGTCTTTCCCTTGATGTCGAGCTTAAGAGAGAGAGAGAGAGAGAGAGAGAGAGAGAGAGAGAGAGAGAGAGAGAGAGAGAGAGAGAGAATCACAACTCATATCTACCCAATACAACTTTTTTTTCTCACCCTCGTATAACTCTTTGTTCACTTCCAGTCATCTTAATTCCCTTCTCAGCCTGCCCTTCCTGCCGTCCCTTCTTTCTTGTCCGAGGCTTTTTGTCCTTCCCTGGCTCCCTCTTTGTATCACCTCGGCCTTTTTGGTAGAGCCGAGACAAAGCTCGGGAGACAAATGATGAAGAAACGCCTCAAAGGTTACGTGACACTGGAGTTATTTGTTCCGGTTTATCTACAGTGTTCGTTTCATCCTCGCCTTGGTGAGAGAGAGAGAGAGAGAGAGAGAGAGAGAGAGAGAGAGAGAGAGAGAGAGAGAGAGAGAGAGAGAGAGAGAAGGGATAGTAGTATTGATAATTATGTATATTCTACTTTTCTTTCGATTTTGTTTCCTTGAGTGACGCCATGTAAAGGATACGATATGTAGAATCTTTTTCGAACATGAAGTTTAAGTTTGGTGGTGACAGAAGCACTAATGAAGGATTAGATAGGTGTATGGATGGGGATGACAGATAGAAATAGGTGTGCGTATGTTTGATAGGAGGACTCTCACTTCTAGGTTTGGTGGTTTCTTACAGCTCTCCTTGTTTTCTTTTTTTTTCTGAGGAGAGAGATAAAAGACGAAGGAGAAGAAGCAAAAGAAGAAGAGAATAAGGAAAGCAGAAGCAATTAAGAATAAAAAGAAAGAACAATAACTTCATATATAACAACAACAATAACACCCCCACCAACAACAAAAACAGCAACCACAACTAAAAATCGGGAAATGTTTACCAGACAAAATTTAAGCCTAAGCTGTTTATATTGGCCTTTATTTATTTATTTATTTATTTGCTTCTTTAATGTTGTTTTATGCATATGCTGAATTTGTATATATTTTTGAGGCTGATATTTGACCTGGATGCTGGCAAATAACTTTTACTATTTGTAGAGGAAACTTCTGTTACAAAATGAGTTTTATTGAAAGCTAATGTTTTGATAATTTTCATCATCTCTGTATCATCACCGTCTCAATTATTGTTAGAGAGAGAGAGAGAGAGAGAGAGAGAGAGAGAGAGAGAGAGAGAGAGAGAGAGAGAGGGAGAGGGAGAGAGCAACCAACCTACCTACAAAAGACAGAGCAAAATCCTGAGCTCTCAACACACATGCTTTCCTCAGTGAACGTTTTCTGAGCTTAACGATACTTCCTCTTACTCCTCTTACGTCCCTTTCCCGGCAGAACCATAGCAATAGACTCATAATTTCAAGGTCTTTATAGTCAACCTCGAGGCAAGCTGAATAAATGTTAAGAATACGTGAGCTATTACTGGAAATTAAATATGTATGTTTTTTTTCTTCTTTTTGCCTATGTTTGCGAAAGATTGAGCTCTAAGGCAGTAGTGGAGGTGGAACAGCGAGGAGGAGTGTGCACAGCGCAGGAGCCTGATGTGCAGATGTGAATATTTTATGTTTCATGAGTGGGGAAGCAAATGTCAATACACCCAACTTGCCTAACGATCGTGTTAATAACTAATTTGAAAAATGCAGAATTTTTTTTTTTGTAATATGGTGTACTTTACTAGATAATGGTAGTGTATTTACACTTAATTGTTCAAAACAAATTTTCTTTAATCTGCTGTCAGTTTTATATAAAAGAGCGAAAGAATACTAAGAATATATATATATGTTTTACTGATTTTTCAGTAAATATTGTCATAGATTTCAGAGGACAAAGATAATGCCATAAATAATCTAGCAAAAAAAGTGCAAAAACCATATGATATCTGTGCCCAAAAGTCTAGAAAAGAATATTAAAAGAACAAATGTAATAAATCTCTGCTTTTTTTGTTTGATTTTTTGTTTATCTATCGACGACAGATTTATGTGCGGGAATAGCAGTACAGCATAGCATTATCCATCTTTATCTTACTATTTCAATCATTGCATTAAATCCACGTAGACAAAATCAGGGCTTTAAAATCAGCAAGTTGATTATTTCAAGCTTACACAGGAAGCACTGCATGTATATTGTAGAAAAATCAAGCTAGATAAAATAAATGGTGAATATCTGCACGAACTGTGTTTATTTGGGAGGCTGAAAATTGATATCTTTTTCTGACGAGCGGCAAGAGTCTCGCGGCAATCAGCAGAGACCTCATGTGCCGGGTAATGGATGTCCAAAAGCTCAAAACTCTAATTTTAAACGCACTTTTTGTCACGTGGCGCTTTCATCATGTCACCGTTTTATTTTCATGTCGTTTCGTTTTAGCGGTAGACAACATCAGCTCTGGAAATGAAACTCCGGCACATCATAGTAACACAACACGACGCGTGCCAACCTCGATTACTAGCGAACCTATACCACACCACATGACAGCTGCGAAAATAAATAACATTAAACGTTTTGTATGCGACGTGGGCACTTTGTTCTGCCGAGTAGTGGCTTGCCATGCTGAATAACGCGAAGTGGGACTAAAGCAGTGTTAATGCAGCCTGATATTGGAATATGTACCACTACCAATATCCCTCCTTACCACCACCACCACCGCCATCACCTCCACCACCACCAACACCACTACCACCACCACCATCATTTCCACCTCCACCACCTCCCAGCAACATTAACAAACACGATCGATCTTGAAGGACAATTTTTCCCCGTCAGGAATTGAATCGCATCGGAGTCTTGCAGCATCCGTCTTGCCGTCCCTGGGTGTGCCGGGCGGGGAATGGGGCGGAAGGACGGAAGGGCGGGAAAAACGAAACGCTGGACGGAACTGAGATGAAAGAGAGCGAGAAGGAGGAGTGGGAAAAAATGGCCCACTATATATTGGAAACGAGAGGGAATATGGTTACTAGGAGAGTCCATTGGAGTGACTATTGGTTTTGGATTACATGGGCCGATTCTTTAGAGAACCAGCGTGTATGTCGAGACGAGACTGATTTGAAGACTCCTGTTCTTGTGATAAACGACAATAGCCGAGGACTTGGCACGATGATGAGAGGTAATACAAGTGACACCAATGCGTGAAATTTCCATATCCACTTTTTCACATACATTATCATCATTATAGTAACAGAAGAAGATAAGGGGCGGTGTATGAAGTCACCAAACCTACACATGGCAGGCCCTACTTGAAACATACTTACTTGTTAAAGCTTACCGTCCTTATCCATAAATTCATCTCATCTTTTATTGCTCCCCAATGACTCAGCGATCATAAGTTAACCGTTGAATCATCAATATCACCAATTATCACATGGTAGATTTGTTAAGCTTTGATGTTAGCGCATTCTACTATTCAAACACCATTACTATTAGTTTTAACGTAACACTAAATCAATGCCGTGATTGTCGCTCTTGCATTGCCTTTTCCATTAGAAATAATAGAGTATGTCATAAAGGAGAGAAAAGCTTTAGACTGCACATAAGGATATCATATTTTTAGCTTTATGGAATGTATCGAGAAATAATGCGAAGTTTTCCCGTGTGCTTGGGTTGCTAAAGAATTCTCTCTCTCTCTCTCTCTCTCTCTCTCTCTCTCTCTCTCTCTCTCTCTCTCTCTCTCTCTCTCTCTCTCTCTCTCTCTCTCTCTCTCTCTCTATATATATATATATATATATATATATATATATATATATATATATATATCTGTTTGTCTGTCTGTCTGTCTGTCTGTCTATCTATCTATCTATATCTATATATCTACCTATCTGTCTATCTTCTTAGATAGATAGATAGATAGATAGATAGAGATAGATAGATAGATAGATAGATAGATAGATAGATAGATAGAGAGAGAGAGAGAGAGAGAGAGAGAGAGAGAGAGAGAGAGAGAGAGAGAGAGAGAGAGAGAGAGAGAGATTAGAGAAGCTTACGTTGCCTTAATACACTTTACACACTTGTTGTTGAAACGGAGAGAAAGGGATTGCAACAGTATTTTAAAGGTGTAAAGGGACTGGAGGGAGTTCTAGATTTTCCAGCCAAGGGAAGGCTATGGGAGAACATAGCGTGAACTCGAATTAAGGAACACAATGCTGGGAAGTTATAAGGCAAGTCAGGTGCTGGAATAGTAGCTAGTAGTAGATGAGCGTGATTGTGGGCAACACTTGTGTGTGTAAAAATGAAGTCAAGTAGTTAGATTGTTAATTCTAATCCTGTATGTTATAGCTAGACAATCACAGTACAACCTTCATTCATCTTTTTTTTTCATTTATACCATGTGGGCTTTTCACGGGAATTTATGGGCTAAAGGGGATACTCTTTGGGGTACCTTCTATCTCAAAGCTTTTTGTTATTATTATCATCTTAGTTTTTATTATTATTATTTTTATTTTTATTTTTTTATTACTGTTATCATTAATACTGTTATCATTAATACTGTTGTTATTCTTCTTATTATTATTATTGTTATTGCTGTTGCTATTAGTGTTATTATTTTTATTACTATTATTATTATTATTGTTATTATCACATTATTTTCATTCTGTTCTTTTATTTTATTTTTCTAATATCATTTATATGTAATCCCAAAATCTTTACATATACATTTTGTATACTATTGTGTACTTATCAATATTCATGGATTATCTTCTACATGCCTTAAAAGCTTTGCTTACAAATAGGCTAGCCATTAAGTTATTGCCAAATGTTCTATTT
>NC_059298.1:10896080-10903580 GCF_017591435.1 Portunus trituberculatus
AGCTTCGGAAACTCATGTGGGGGATTAAAATAGTGAAGACAGTAACAATCAATCTTGAAATCTCCATAGAACCTTCCTAATGTCAATAAAATAATTTAATGGTACCAAATCTTATTTAATGGTACCCCTTCGTCCCAATACTGAAGGGGTTAAGAAACGTGGTCTTCAGTTACCAAGAAAATAATAGGTGATGGGAAGGAGAATAGTTATCCACCGATAGAGTGAGATCAATCTAATTTTTGAGGGGCTAAACAAGCGTGGCCTTCAGTTATGTATGAAACGAATTGAAGGTGAGGGAAAGGAGCGGGATGCATTAATTGTCCACCGGTAGAGTGACCTGTACATGCTAAAGAAACGCTGCCTTAAGTAAAAAAAAAAAATTGTAATACAAAATAATGGAAAGAAAAAAACAAGCAGCATTCGAAGATTAGACCTCCGTGATGCTGCCTGTGATAAAATACAATGCCTAATTTCAAGAGACAGGAAGGTAAAGGCGAGGGTTCCTCGTAGTTACTCTTGTGTAGCAGTTCACGGTGGGCGTTTCTCATTCGCATACCCCGATGAACGAGCCAATTATCCTCCAAGGTAGTGCTGTCCCACCCTCTGCTGCACACGACGCTTTACTTCTGATTAAAACTGTCCTCATCCCGCCGAGGCTCCGGAACAGGATCAGGGAAGTGGTGCCCTGTGAATACGTTTAAGCAGGGATTGGTTTTATTTTCTCCCTGTGGAATTGATATAGTTTCCTTTTACTCTTTTTTTGTATCAGTTTCCACAACATGGTACTTTTAAAAGCCTTGTTCTAGCTTTGTCCTTGTCAGGGTTTGGTGCGTCATTTTCCACTCTTTGACATATAATTTTTTGTTTCTTCTACTTCCTTGTATCTTTTCCCTCCTTCTTTTGTCTTTCCCATATTCTTTCTCTTGCTTCTTTCATACTCTTCTTTTACCTCACCCATCTATCTTTGTCTCATCCATGGTATTCCTTTGTCCACCCATATTCTTCCTTTACCCTCTCCTAAAATCTTCGTTTTATCTGCCCCACATTCCTCTTCCTCCCTACCTTCCATTACTTCCGCCCCTCCTGCCCCTTCACTTGATACATGAGAAGGTAGAGTATTTGTTTCCCGGTTTGGACAGAGCAGGAAGGTTAAGTGAATGTAAAACAGAAATTGCTGGACAAATACAAATAGATAGGGATGAAGGTTTTTTTCAGACCCATTCTCTTTCTTTCGTGTAATTTCCATATATATTCATTACCAGAGCGATTTTACATTTACCCTCTTAGGCAGACTATGGCCCAGCTCTTATGTTTATTTTACCGGCCCCTTGTGTGTGTGTGTGTGTGTGTGTGTGTGTGTGTGTGTGTGTGTGTGTGTGTGTGTGTGTGTGTGTGAAGAGTTTAGGTAGGGAAGGGCGAGGTCTGAGTGGTTGGTTGGTCGTTCGCTCGCTGCCTCGCCTCGCCTGGCCGGGATGCAGGGACGTAGGATACAGAGATGGGGCGGAGGGGATTGCTTGCTTGTTTGTGCGTGACTCTTGGATAAATGAAAGTAAATAGTGTTCCGGGTATTGCAGGTGAGCTCCGTGATTGTATTCGTGTGTGATTACTAAAGTGAGAGGATTGCATTTCTATCTTTTTCTTTTTTTTTTTTTTGTCCTTTTATTTAGTGTCCGTTCGTATTTTTCCGTGAGCCTCGTGCTCGAGATGAAAGTTGCTGTACTTCATTTAACTCTGTTTTGATCTTATTTTATTTTTTCAGTGTGAGTGAAACACGAAAAAAAAACTATTATTTTAGTTGGCTGTTTCATATTTTTACATTACAAGTTAATGAATTTAAAACACCAACACTGCGCTCATTTATCATTCTCATTTTTTTTTCCACGGGAGAAAATTCTTGAAACTCATAAATCCGTGCATGAGACTAACTTAGTGTTGTTTAATGCGTCTCGAGTTATGCGTTATGATCCTCGTTAAATCCTTCATTATCCTCCATGATCTACTCTTTGAAATTGCTTTTATTTTGTCTGTGGTATAGGGGAAGATTCCTCTCTCTCTCTCTCTCTCTCTCTCTCTCTCTCTCTCTCTCTCTCTCTCTCTCTCTCTCTCTCTCTCTCTCTCTCTCTCTCTCTCTCTCTCTCTCTCTCTCTCTCTCTCTCTCTCTCTCTCTCTCTCCAGTAAAATGTGCCTTAGATCCTCGTATATACAACAAACTTCAGAAAACATAATTTTTAACTCTCCACTACTCACTCACCCTAAGAATCTTCACTTTTTGTTAACCTTTTGTCCTCTCCCTCGCCGTTTTCTGCTAATTTTTCCTCACCACGTCACTATTTACTTACCTCGCATCAGCATTCAGAAGTATTCTCCCTAATGATGGAAGGGAATGTGAGGCAGTCAAGCGCGTAAATGTAAAATTCATGAACACGGTCATCATGCAGGGATTGTAAAATGTTTGGGTTTTGAAAAGTGCATGTGGAGACTGAGCGGAGACTAAGGGGAGAGGAGACTGAACGGTGCGGGTTCAATAAGAGGCCAAGCGTGGACTGCAAGGGAGAACATAGAGAGAGAGCACTACAATATTTTAATTTCATCCCTGTTATTAATCCACTCATTTTTTTGGCACGTCTTTCCTTAATTCTTAGCAACTTTGAGATCATTCTTCGACTTCTTCTTAAAGCTCCAAGTATTATTCTGGTTGGAAATAATGAAAAAAAAAAAAATCTTTCATATGTGTCTTGTTTTCTTTCTTATAGAGGCGTATAATGAATTGGTTCATTGTTTTTATCGCTGTAAACTGTCGCATCCCGTAGTGAAAGTGCTAGATGCTTTGTCTTCAATGGCAGTTTTATTCTCGTGGTAATGTTTTTTTTTTTTTCCAGTGGACATTATACATGAGAACGTTGCATTCTACTATTTGATTCTGTGTTTGATAGGATATTTATGTAAGCTTGTGCTGCATGAAACACACACACACACACACACACACACACACACACACACACACACACACACTTATCAAAGTTCTTGACAGACATTTCACATATTTTGTCATTGATGGTATATACGCATCATTCAAGTGAACGAGCATGAACTATGAATAATTATAGATTGGAAATGGCATATAAATATTATAACAGTCTTATTAGTAAATGACTGACCCGTGTCCAGGCCTACATATGTATGACTGTGTGTGTGTGTGTGTGTGTGTGTGTGTGTGTGTGTGTGTGAGAGAGAGAGAGAGAGAGAGAGAGAGAGAGAGAGAGAGACAGAGACAGAGAGAGACAGAGAGAAATAAGTTAGGCACATGTGTTCGTCTTTGCAGAGATTGCTACAGATTTTTTTTTCGTTTCTGTATTTATTCTGTACGGGATACCTTCTGGATTGCAATTCCTATTCAGTCTCCAACATTTCCTCAGAAGAGCTCCAATTAAGTCCCAACCTCCGTGCCTCTACCTGCTTCCTTGACATTAACAGTCATTAATGTACCACACGACACTACAGTAATTCATTAGGGATCCAGCTAGCTCCATCTCAAAGCGCTGCCGCCTCAGTAATAGTGTTAGTAAAAGTAATAGCAGTAATAGTAATAGTACTCAACCCAATCCAGACACTGTATGCGAGAGAAAACTGATGCGTTGAATTGTAGAACGTCAAATAAATCTGTCGAAATCCATGATTTGACGAAATTGAATTGTTCCTGGGCTGAGCAGCGCAGAGCCATTATGTAACTATGTGTGTGTGTGTGTGTGTGTGTGTGTGTGTGTGTGTGTGTGTGTGTGTGTGCGCGTGTGTGTGTGTATGTGTGTGTGTGTGTGTGTGTGTGTGTGTGTGTGTGTGTGTGTGTGTGTGTGTGTGTGTGTGTGTTTGTGCGTTTGTGTGTGGGGGGATGTTGCGCGAGCGTGTGAGTGTTCGTCGAGTTGCTGTCTGGATAATTAATCAAGTTTCCCTTCACTCACCCAAATGAGGTGTTCACAGGTAGATGATCTCTCTCTCTCTCTCTCTCTCTCTCTCTCTCTCTCTCTCTCTCTCTCTCTCTCTCTCTCTCTCTCTCTCTCTCTCTCTCTCTCTCTCTCTCTCTCTCTCTCTCTCTCTCTCTCTCTCTCTGACTCTGTCTCCCCCTCTCTTATGAATAATTGATTTATTTGTTGGTAATTAACCCGTAAAACGATTTTTTAACATGCAGTGCTTGTGAGCAAAAAGAAATGCCGTTAACTTTTTGCAGAATAGAAATAAATGAATGAATGAATAAATTATATGAAAGGTGTGTGTGTGTGTGTGTGTGTGTGTGTGTGTGTGTGTGTGTGTGTGTGTGTGTGTGTGCGCGCGCGCTTGTATGGATGTGTGTGTGCGCGTGTGTGTGTGTGTGTGTGTGTGTGTGTGTGTGTGTGTGTGTGTGTGTGTGTGTGTGTGCGTGTGTGTGTGTGTGTGTTTCAAGGTTAAGAACAAGGTTAAACAGCGAGCGAAGGGGAAAAAAATGTTGTGGTAAGAACAATGTTGTAAAAACTAAAGTATTCATAAAAGGAAAAAAATGGGGCATTGAACTTCAAGGAGGTTGTTCTTAGAAATTATGAGCAGCTTAGAAGAACTGAATGCACACCTTTAGGAAAGAAAGAAGAGAAACGTTTTTTAATGATGCTAGAACACAAAATCTTAAATAAAAAAGGAAGATGTAAAAATAGATAAATAGATAGAAAATCTCCAAACAAAAGGCCCAGAAATACCAATAAATAGTAAATGAAAGCTACAGAGAAGCATTACTTTGATGCTTATTAACATGTCTTCTATTTTTACACTATTATAATTTTCCTTCTACACATGCTGAAAATCTAGAGTTCTCACGTTCAATACTATGTAACACTCAGCCTGGCCTGTGAGTGTGTGTGTGTGTGTGTGTGTGTGTGTGTGTGTGTGTGTGTGTGTGTGTGTGTGTGTGTGTGTGTGTGTGTGTGAACCTGAGCCAAACACAAGTGCAGAGGAAATAGAACTGGAAGCAGATGAACGTTTTGGAAGTAATTGGCGAGGACGTACAAAGGTAGTAAAGGACGCCGTGCTGTGAGAATATACGTGGCCATGAATCAGGCAATGACAATGAAAGGGGAACAAGGAAAGGAAATTTATAGTATTTGCCCAATGACTGCTCCAGCCACTTAAATCTTGTGGAAAGAGGAATATTTTTGTCAGAAATGGAAAGAATATTAAATGTATTAAATGGCCGAAATTCGTGAACTGGTTTACCATGGATTGCTGAAAATATATAGAGGTTATGGAGGAGAAATTAAAGAAGTCACGCCATTGGTAAAATTATACATTAAGGAATAAGAAGTTATGAATTTCCATATATAAACACACGAAGCATCAATATACGAACAAAATACGAAATGGACACTAAGATGAGGTTAAATGGAGCGTTAAGGATAGATATGAAGAAGAAACGTGAATAGAAATCACATAAATATATAAGAAAAATAATCTAGCCATAGAATAACATTGACGCTAGACATTTAATAATAGCAGGAAAAGAAAAATTAAGTGTTGTGAACTGAAATGTTATAGAAGGGGAGTAGTCTGATATATAAATTGAAATAGACTTTAAATCTGAACAGTCCTGAATAGAAAGGGTGCATGGAAGCATGGAGGGAGGGAGGGAGGGGAGCAGAAAAGATATGCCCATAGAGGTGAATGTAACCCAACTAATGCAGAGACTGAGACTAAGGAAAATGGTATAGTTTAGCGAATAAATACTTACTTATACATGGAAAAGAAAACGAAATACTAAATGATACGAAAAGAAGTAAAATGCAAAAAATGTAAAAATGCAAAAATGTAAAAATGAAAGGCGGAAAATGATTAAGAGCGGATTTAGCAATAATGTAGTTTTTCCTTTCAGTGTTTTTATAGGCCAAGAGAAGTATTGCATGACGTTGTTCTCGATGGTGTCCTTTGTTGCCGTGTGTTGCTGGCGATTTTTAAAGTGAGTGACTAGGTTGCTATTCGTATCTTTGGTCATGTGGTTGCATTCAGAACTTGTGCTTTTATCTCAGTGCATTGATTCAAGGAAGATGTTGGAGGATGACAGGAAATGTTCGTTCTAGTGTTCCTCCGACGTGATGGGATTTAAGTATTTGGTTAGTGTTGTTTTCTTTCCGCAATGAGATTACTAACAGCAAGAACAACATCTTCAAAAACAATAACAAAAAATATATATAGCATCATTGGCAGCAACATCAAGCATAATGAGTCAGTTATAGTAGGTTTTCTGGATTTGTCATTGGAAAGATGTATCACTTCTCTCATTCTTTGTTGTCTCCTCTCACTCCTCCTCCTCCTCCTCCTCCTCCTCCTCCTCCTCCTCCTCCTCCTCCTCCTCCTCCTCCTCCTCCTCCTCCTCCTCCTCCTCCTCCTCCTCCTCCTCCTCCTCCTAGTAAAGACCTCAGGGTCTGTTGCTGTTTGTCCTCCTTTGTATTCCTTTGTATTTATATTCTTCCTCCTCCTCCTCCTCTTCTTGCTCCTGTTCCTCTTTCTCCTCCTCTTCGTCCTCCTTCTCATCCTCCTACTATTACTTTTCCTCCTCCTCCTCCTCGTCCTCGTCCTCCTCCTCGTCCTCCTCCTCCTTCTCCTCCTCGTCCTCCTCCTCCTCCTCCTCGTCCTCCTCGTCCTCCTCCTCCTCCTCCTCCTCCTTTTCCTCTTCCTGCTCCTTTTCCTCTTCCTCCTCCTCTTCGATGTTCCTCCTTATTACCATTATCATCAGCAATATTAAAAATAACAGCAGTTACCTCCATTAGACTTCACTGCTGCATATGGTAATGATAAATTGAATGAGAAGCTTCAATGACAGAATGACGGCAAAAAATAAAAAATAAAGGATGTTAGAAAAGGGAAACAATTCCTAACTTTGAACTCAACTCATGCATTTTGTTACACGAAACACGAAAGTTATGAAATGCTCACTCCAGTCCGTGATTACTATTAGAGTTAACAAAAAAAGAACAAAACAACAAAACGCATGTAAATGTTAACTCCTTCAGTAATGGGACACATTTTTACCGTGAGTTTTGGATATGATTAGTCGATTTTATTGACATTAGGAATAGTCTGTGGAGATCAAAAGATTAATGGCAAGAGTGCTCACTGTTTTAATCCCAACATAAGTATATGAGGCTCTATAAATTCACCAAAGAGTTATCAGAATAAATTTCGAAACTCGTCGCGGTACTGAAGGGATTAATATAAAAAGAACAATCAAAGAAAAAAATATTTCGATTTTAGTTTATACATCCTCCATTCTCTCTGCGCTTCACTCGGTGCGACATAATATTCATGCACTATGTAGAGTCTTGGAGGAATTATGCAGAGGAGTGGGGTGAGTTGAGGCACAAGAAATGTTAAACCGAGGAGAGGTGGAAAGCGATTAAACAAGAACCAAAACAAACCTGGATAAGATCTCAAACAAGACAAGACAATAAGACGGAAGATGGAAAGAAGAGAGTATGGGAAGGACAA
>NC_059298.1:10908580-10913580 GCF_017591435.1 Portunus trituberculatus
TATATATATATATATATATATATATATATATATATATATATATATATATATATATATATATATATATATACACACACACACACACACACACACACACACACACACACACACACACACACACACACACACACACACACACACACACACACACATATATATATATATATATATATATATATATATATATATATATATATATATATATATATATATATATAATCATTTATGTCGTAGTAAATAATATATAGAAGAAAATTTTCAACTTACTCGCAAAAAAAATTTATATTTCGCTGGAATTAAGGTAAATTACTCGAAACCAATTGCTCGATAAAAAAAATTCCTCATATTATTAATTATTCTAACAGTAAATTGCTCAAAATGCTTCGAAACACTCAACTTAGCATACAGTGTTCCATGTTTTTTTTTTCTTTTCTGTGCTAAATTACCACACAGTGGCAAGGCTACTCTCTACGTGTGGCTCTCCCTTTTTTTCATTATTCATTGTCATTAACCTTACCTTACACTCTTCTCTTAATTGTTATAACCCGTCACATGGTTAATTGTATATTGTTGATATTGAAAATTTACTGAATTTATCAATTATTAGACACCATAAAGTTTCCATTACTTCCATCAACCATCCATTAACTTGTTTATCTATTACCATTATTTTCATCATTATCATCATCATCATTATCATCATCATTATCATCATCCTTATTACCATTATTATGTACGTATATAGAAAGTGAAGTAAAACAAGCCACAAAAGAATGTGAATAATATATGTTGCCAGACAAAGACAAATAGGGTATCGGAAAGTATTTATCTCTATTGCAACTGTACACACGCGTATGCATGTATATATGTATGCATGTATGAATATGAAGAAAAAAAAAGGATATCAAACGTCAAAACAAACTTAAAAACTGAGCTGACAGAGATTAAAAAAAGATTAAAAACAAAAATAAAAATCCCGCTAAGATTTGCACCATGTTATAAAACTCTACGGTTACGATAGACCACATTTCACTAACTTCCGACACGCACAATACTTTTCACACCTCACTTTTCGCTCCCTAAGTACTTTCAAACTGTTTATGTTGCTAAAGCCGCTATTATTGTTGTATTTGTTGTGTTTTTTTGGTGTCTGGGGCTGTGTTGTGTGTTCGCTGCTCTTGTTGACGGTGGCATCTATGGTGGGGGGAGTTTGCGGACACGAGGCGGCGGTGATGGTGGTGGGAGGTGATAGCGATCACAGCGGAAGAGGAGTTACCGAATGAGAGAGAGAGAGAGAGAGAGAGAGAGAGAGAGTATGTGAGTGAGTCTGTCTTTATATTATACTGTATACATGTTAGCTTTTATCTTCTCTCTCTCTCTCTCTCTCTCTCTCTCTCTCTCTCTCTCTCTCTCTCTCTCTCTCTCTCTCTCTCTATCTATCTATCTATCTATCTATCTATCTATCTGTCTGTCTATCTATCTGTGTTTAAACTGCATTACTTTGGGAGATATTTCTCATTTATCACGATTTTTCAACCAATTGATAATTCGAATGTTTTTTTTTTGAGCAATTCATTTCGAGAACTTAATTTTTGCGGAGTCGAATTCAAGCCTTTTACTGGATACCGTTTCGCTGTTGTGCATGTTATTCTTCCTGTTTATGATGACTAGTACGAAAAGTCTTGTTATTCTTCTTCCTTTTCCTCCTTATCCACCTCCTAGTCCACCTCATCCTTATCTTCGTCATCATCATCATCTTCATCATCAATATATCAAGCACATCATTACTATTACTAGCATTTAAATGTGCGTCCCTACGTAATAGAAAGGTGGATATAAATAACGAAAAGAAATAGAAAGAAGAAAAAGCTAGAACACACGAAAATAAGAAAAGCAAATAGAGAGAAAGAGAAGAGAGAAACGGAGAGAAAAGATAGAGAAATGAAGGAAAGTTGTATGAAACTTTTATAACGACAGAGAAAGCGAGAGAGAAAGAAACGAAGAAGTAAAGAAAGGAAGATAGAAAACAAATAAAGAAAAAAGTAAAAAAAAAGGATGAAAAAAAGGAAGGTAAATATAAATACCGAAGGCAGTAATTAACAAATAAAAAGTAAGGATGGAGAAGAAAATGAAAAGAAGCCAATTGAAACAAGAATAAAAGAAGGGAAGAAAAGATAGAAGATAAGAGCGACTATAATGGGAAGACAAGAAGAGTGAAAGTGATCAGAGAAAAAGCTAAAGGAAGGAAAGAAGAAACAAGAAAGAGAAAGTACATTGAAGGCCAAAAAGGAGGAATGAAATAGAAAAAAAGAAAAGGGTAGTAGGAATAGGAGTATCATGAAGAAAATAGTAGAAAAGAGAGCGAAGAAATATCCTGCATTGAAGTAGATTCAGAGTGTAGTGGTGGCTGCTCCAGAGAGAAAGTGTGTGTGTGTGTGTGTGTGTGTGTTTCTCTGAAGGTGGAGTGTCCTTAGAGAGGGAAAGAAGCGAAGGAAGGCAAGTAGGGAAAGGGAAGGAGTTACGAGCGATATAAATACTGCAGGAGGGGATGGTTTGAGTGGGACAGGTCTACGTCAACCTCCATGACCCACGCGTCGCTCTGTTCACTAGGGCACATTTGATCTCAGACGGAAAATCGAAGTGTCAGAGCGAAAATAAAATGAAGATTGAGCCAAAGAAATTGCAGGTGAATTACAAAATATCGTAAAAAGAAAATGAGTGAACAGAAGGAGCAGAGAGAGAGAGAGAGAGAGAGAGAGAGAGAGAGAGAGAGAGAGAGAGAGAGAGAGAGATATAAGGAGAAAAACAGTGAAAAACTCTTAACAAGCCATTGAGTTATGTCCAACCCTGCGTGTTATGAAAGGGCAAAGTGTGGAGGGTGGTATTAACGAAGAAGTTGAGCACAGAACCTACCACAGACACGATCTACCGAGGCACTGAGGGTCGTAGGGTGCGAGAGAGAGGCAGCTGAGGGAGTGGTGCTGGTATGTGGAACTGGTAGGTGGAAAAATTCATTCCTAGGTCAGAGAGGTGAAAAAGAAGAGTCGGAGAGGAGAGGGAGGAGTGGGAAGAATGGGAGGAATAAGTGGCTGGCATGGAGAGGTGGCGATAAGGCAAGGAAAGAACGCATAGAAGGCAGGGTAAAAGGTAAGGAGTATGAGAGAGGCAGTGGTGTGGTCTCTTGCCTCTCCCAGATTAGAAGGGAAATGAATACAGGAAACCAGACTAAGAACACAGGTAAAAAGAGGAGGGAAGTGAGGGAGTGAGGAAAGAGAGGAAATGCAGAGAACGAGGGAGCGGGATACTGAGAGGAGGAAAAAGAATAAATGGAAAGCGAAGATTGGAAAGGAAAGGAAGGTGAAAAAGAATTAAAGAATGAAAAGAAGGACGGGAAAGAGGAAGAGAAGGAATAAAAGAAGGAGGAGTAATGTAGAAGGCAATGATAATGGTTGTGATGGTGGAGGTGGTGATGCTGGTGGTGATGAAATAGAAAAAAAACAACGTCCTGATGAGAATTGTCTATTTTTAATCATTTGCGTGGGTCCAAGTCACGTCCATGAAATTAAAGTAAGGCTTCTCTCTGCGAGGCTTCACAATTATCGCAGCTGGCAAAGCACGTTATTCACTCTCCTGGAAGCATCGTAGTTATACTAAACCGCAATTCATTTACTCTTTTATTGTCATCGCAAATTCACAGTGTCACTAAGAGTGTTACTGTGAAAATACTAACAACAGGAGTTAACTGATTAATTTGTGAAGGATCTCTTTGTCCAAATAAACAGTGTTACTCTATATGAATTACCAGCAAAAACGATACCTTTGTTTGTATTGTTTTTTTTTAAAGGAACGACACTTTCCCATAGGTTCAGAAGAAAAGTGGAGGTGAAGTTTGTGATGAGTCAACACAATATATCTGCAACAAAGAAGAACATAAGAACAGAAAAAAAATATGTAAATAATCGTATATGACTAACTAAACCATAGTAAATCAGGCTCATTTATAAGGAAATATAGTCAGTGAGGCATTGACATTTGGCTATTTAACATGCAATGACATACGTATTCGGCTCATAATGTCATAGCGGACAGTGAATGGCTCATTAAGCGTGTGGCTAAGCGTGTTGACCTGTGTGGGTGAACGTGCGATGGAAATACGTATTATCACCGCGGCTCTCTTAACGCTGAAGTGAGTCACTGTTTGCGATCCCATACTCTGCTCTGCTTGTATAATGATGCCCACTGAGATTTGCTACATTACACTGATCCAAGCTTTCAGTATTCATCTGTACTACCACCACAAGTCTTAACGTCGACCTTTTAGTAGTGTTAATATTAGTCGTCTGGGTGATGATAATAGTCCTTATCGTAGTAGTAGTAGTAGTAGTAGTAGTAGTTGTTGTTGTAGTAATAGTAGTAGTAGTAGTAGTAGTAGTAGTAGTAGTAGTAGTAGTAGTAGTAGTAGTAGTAGTAGTACGAGGAGCAGCAGCAGCAACAGTCGTACTGAATATATTAATTTTTGCAAGCCTGCTCTATTTGTTCAGTGTCAATTCGTTAACAAATATTTATTGCCTTGGCATAAATTGGCGTGCAGCATTTTTCACCTCTTTGTGTGTCATCAGATAGCCTGTAATACAAGGCGCTACGCAAGTTGGCATGTAAAATTTACCTCACATTGTGTTTTGCATGTTCAAATAAAAAAGCCAGAAACATTAGATACAATAAAACCAGGATATTACGGTTGTTATTCATGTATCTATTAAGGAATGTAGCCGAGGAAAGAGGGTAAGGGAAAAGCAGGTCGATTAATATATTGCTCCTCTCTTTGAAGCAATGCAAGTCATACGAAGGAAATGAAAAGGAGTAATTTGTGAGATTAAAACTGCAACAAATTCAGAGTGTGTGGCAAGGTTTCGTGATTTGTTTACATGGATTGTTGCTTTTGGCGGTGGTGGCTAACTAGGTGAGAGAGAGAGAGAGAGAGAGAGAGAGAGAGAGAGAGA
>NC_059298.1:10918580-10976080 GCF_017591435.1 Portunus trituberculatus
GACGGAAGCCATACTGGCGATCAGACAGAAGATTGTGAAGTGACAGATGTTTGAGAATCTTCCTATTCAGGATAGATTCAAAAACTTTAGACAAGCAAGAGATTAAAGCTATAGGACGGTAGTTTGAGGGGTTAGAACGGTCACCCTTTTAGGAACAGGCTGAATGTAGGCGAACTTCCAGCAGGAAGGAAAGGTAGAAGTCGATAGACAAAGTTGGAAGAGTTTGGCCAGGCAAGGTGCAAGCACAGAAGCACAGTTTTTGAGAACAATAGGAGGGACCCCATCAGGTCCATAAGCCTTCCGAGGGTTTAGGCCAGCAAGGGCATGGAAAACATCATTACGAAGAATTTTGATTGTAGACATGAAATAGTCAGAGGGAGGAGGAGAGGAGGACAAGCCCAGAATCGTCCAAGGTGGAGTTGTGAGCAAAGGTTTGAGAAAAGAGTTCAGCTTTAGAGACAGAAGAGATGGCAGTGGTGCCATCAGGATGAAATAAAGGAGGGAAAGATGAAGAAGTGAAGTTATTTGAGATGTTTTTGGCTAGATGCCAGAAGTCACGAGGAGAGTTTGAGTTTGAAAGATTTTGACATTTCCTATTTATGAAAGAGTGTTTGGCAAGTTGAAGAACAGACTTGGCATGATTCCGGGCAGAGATATAAAGTGCATGAGATTCAGGAGATGGAAGGCTCAAGTACCTTTTGTGGGCAACCTCTCTATCATGTATAGCACGAGAACAGGCTGAGTTAAACCAAGGTTTAGAAGGTTTAGGTTGAGAAAAGAATGAGGAATGTACGCCTCCATGCCAGATACTAACACCTCTGTTATGCGTTCAGCACAAAGAGATGGGTCTCTGACACGGAAGCAATAATCATTCCAGGAAAATCAGCATAATACCTCCTCAGGTCCCCCAACTGGCAGAGGCAAAACGCCAGAGGCACCTTCGCTTTGGGGATCCTGCGGAGGGATTGGAAAAATAGGACAAGATACAGAAATGAGATTGTGATCGGAGGAGCCCAACGGAGATGAAAGGGTGACAGCATAAGCAGAAGGGTTAGAGGTGAGGAAGAGATCAAGAATGTTGGGCGTGTCTCCAAGACGGTCAGGAATACGAGTAGGGTGTTGCACCAGTTGCTCTAGGTCATGGAGGATAGCAAAGTTGAAGGCTAGTTCACCAGGGTGGTCAGTGAAGGAGAGGAAAGCCAAAGCTGGTGGTGAACATTGAAATCTCCAAGAATGGAAATCTCAGCGAAAGGGTAGAGGGACAGAATGTGCTCCACTTTAGAAGTTAAGTAGTCGAAGAAATTACTATAGTCAGAAGAGTTAGGGAGAGATAAACAGCACAGATGAATTTAGTTTGAGAGTGACTGTTAAGTCGTAGCCAGATGGTGGAAAATTCGGAAGACTCAAGAGCGTGGGCACGAGAGCAAGTTAAGTCGTTGCGTACATAGACGCAACATCCAGCTTTGGAATGAAAATGAGAATAGAGAAAGTAGGAGGGAACAGAGAAGGGGCTACTGTCAGTTGCCTCAGACAGCTGTGTTTCGGTGAGGAAAAGAAGATGAGGTTTAGTAGAGGAGAGGTGGTGTTCCACAGATTGAAAATTAGATCTAAGACCGCGAATGTTGCAGAAGTTAATGTAGAAAAAGTTGAGGGAGGTGTCAAGGCATTTGTGGTCTTCAACAGGAGAGGTGTCCGACCTGGGGACATTTTTGGTCCCCTCCCCAGAGGGGACTCCGAGGCGTTGTTTATTTGGGGTTCCATTTTTCTTTTAAATTTTGATTTTGAGTGAAGGGTGTATGTGTGGTAAGTGCATGTAGTTTTGTGTGAAAAAGGAGAGCTGTCTTTAGAGAGTAGGCTGTGACTACCCCCTTGAGTGTGTGTGTGTGTGTGTGCGTGTGTGTGTGTGTGATATACGGGATCTTTCTAGCATTATTTTCCTTCCTTTGTTCTTATCTCTTTTGTAGAGTTTTCTTCTGTGTCTTTTTCTAGCAGAGAGAGAGAGAGAGAGAGAGAGAGAGAGAGAGAGAGAGAGAGAGAGAGAGAGAGAGAGAGAGAGAGAGAGAGAGAGAGAGAGAGAGAGTTTTCTGTTTCTCCTCCTCTTATTTTTTCGTCTTCTGAACCTCCCTTTATTTCTCTGTTCCTCTCTTGTCCTGTTTTTTCTTATTTCTTACCTGTCACAAAAACTTCTTGAAACACACACACACACACTCTCTCTCTCTCTCTCTCTCTCTCTCTCTCTCTCTCTCTCTCTCTCTCTCTTTGTGTGTGTGTGTGTGTGTGTGTGTGTGTGTAATATATATTCATCTCTGCACACTATTTTATCCTATTTTATTATCTCTCCCTGCAATTCTCCTTCACTCATTTTTCTTGTTCCGAGTTTCTACATTAAAAAGAGTTTAATTTGAAGTTGTGTTGCGTAGTAAATTGTTTCATTTTGCGCGGAGGATGAGCCACGGTGAGGTGAGGTAAGGTGAGGTGAGGTGAGGTGAGGTGAGGTGAGGTGAAATATGAAGTAAGGTGAGGTGAGCTTCGTTACACACACACACACACACACACACACACACACACACACACACACACACACACACACACACACACACACACACACACAAGTTAGAGGACCAGGGTTCGATTCTCCGGCCGGGTGGAGATATTTGGGTGTGTCTCCTTTCACGTGTAGCCCCTGTTCACCTAGCAGTGAGTAGGTACGGGATGTAAATCGAGGAGTTGTGACCTTGTTGTCCCGGTGTGTGGTGTGTGCCTGGTCTCAGGCCTATCCGAAGATCGGAAATAATGAGCTCTGAGCTCGCTCCGTAGGGTAACGTCTGGCTGTCTCGTCAGAGCCTGCAGCAGATCAAACAGTGAAACACACACACCGCGTAGTGTAGTGGTTAGCACGCTCGGCTCACATCCGAGAGGGCTCGGGTTCGAGTCCCGGAAAGTGGCGAGGCAAATGGACAACCCTCTTAATGTGTAGCCCCTGTTCACCTAGCAGTAAGTAGGAACGGGATGTAACTCGAGGGCCTCGCTTTCCGCTGTGTGGAGTGTGTTGTGGTCTCAGTCTTACCCGAAGATCGGTCTATGAACTCTGAGCTCGCTCCGTAATGGGAAAGGCTGGCTGAGTGACCAGCAGACGACCGAGGGGAATTACACACTATGGTTGTTTGGGGGTAGGCAAACTTACAGTAATGTTAAGCCTGTTTCCTCCTAAGTGTTGTTCTTATATCTTTGTAATTGTGCTTGATTATCTCTCTCTCTCTCTCTCTCTCTCTCTCTCTCTCTCTCTCTCTCTCTCTCTCTCTCTCTCTCTTTGAAAAATACAGTCAATATCAAGCGAGGTGTGATGGTGTGGTGTTTAGCGTGATGCGTTGAGGGTTGTGGTGACTGCTGAGGTGTTACGCGGTGGATGTGGTGCAGTGAGATTGAATGTGGTGGAAGCGAATATTGTGTGGATGCATGTATCGTGGGGTGTGGGGTTTCTGTGCGCGCGGTTGCAGAAGTCGAGTACCGTTGGGTCCTATTCCCAGTGCAAAGAAGTAATTAGGTTAAGTGCCCCTCGTGAGTGCCTGCAGCCCCGTCCCGTTTTCTCGACCGTGCCTGAGCTGGAGGTGCTTGTGGCGCGAAAGAAGGAGGAAACTGGGAGGCGGACGATGGAAAATGGTCGGAGGCGAGAGAAATGGGCAAGGAAGTATGGGGGGTGGCTAAAGTATATAGTGATGGACGAGGAAAGGAAGGGTGGAGGTGGGCAAAAGTGGCGGTGAGCTCGGGGGTTTAGGGAGGAGGGAAATTGATGGGGAGGAAGAAGGTAGTGGGGGTGGGAACTGAAGTGTGGATGTGGAGGAGAGTGGAGGGCCGTGAGTGGGTTGAGTGGATGGCTTGGAGATGCCTAGACTCCTTCACACGTGGGGAACAGCTTTCAATAAGGAGATTTTAATACTAAACCCAATATCTCCTTTTACTCTCTCACTTTTCCGAACTAGATATCATAGGAGGGAATTCTTTTTCTTTACATGTCTTGATGAAATGGGTGGAAAAATTTAAGATCTTCAAATTTTTCTTGCTTACTTATTTGTTCGCCTTGGTGGAAGCCTCATTTGAACCGCACAATGGACGTCAGTGCTCTTACCTGCGCTCTTCCCTCTCGTTATAGCCAAGTCTTCCGGTGCAGAACCTCACCTTACTATAATTCTACTTTCAGGCTTTTCGACGTGCATTTCCTTTTCTCTTTGTTTCAGCCTTTTTAGCGAGGAAGAAAATAAAATGCAGATTAAGGCAAAAGGAAGGATCAAGAGAAGGGGAAGCTGCAGGATAAATTAAAAGAGCATAGGTTTGTTCATCTTTTAGTGAAATGGATATGTTTACGATGGAGACGCGTAGGCAGTAGTGTAGATAACAAATCTCCCCACATCCTGATAGTGTCCCAGAATAGTTGGTCCATTCATCATCCTCCCTACAGCCAGCCGTCACCACCACGACCACCACCACCACTATCACCATCAATACCACCAGCACCACCACCGCAGCCGCCCTTAAACATAATCTTACTCCATATTATTTTCAGGAACTCTTATTTTCTTACCTCATTCTTATTTTCTACATTTTTTTATAATAACTTCTCTCGTCTCCATTCCTTCCATCCCACTCGTGTTTCCTTACGGTTCTTTTCTCACACACGTCCTTTTCACCACTGCCTCTCCATCCTTACCTAATCAAGTCTCGCCCTCTTGGTAACTCACTCCCTTCCGAGCCAACCAACCTCTTTTTCCTCCCTCGTGTTCTTCCCTGCCTTTCATGTCTACGTCTCCTTCCTTCCCCATTCCTTAATCTGTGCTTCTTTTCCTTCCACGGGGTCTGTAATCTCGCACCACAGCGCTATCATCAAGGTCTCTCTTATCTCGTTCCCTATACTCGATACAGTAACGCCATCTAGTTTTCTGCATCAGTAACTCCGAGGAAGATATTTTTCTCTGTTTTTGCTGTGTTTTGATTTTTGTATTGTATGTTTGCTATTGTTGTTGCTGTTGTTGTTATTGTTATTTTTAAAGAATGGATGAAGGTGTAGGAAACGATGAATGGGACGGAATTAATGTGGTATTTTTATCCAGTTCTTCTTTTCTTTAGATGAGATAGTTTTTTTTTTCTCTCTCTCTCTCTCTCTCTCTCTCTCTCTCTCTCTCTCTCTCTCTCTCTCTCTCTCTCTCTCTCTCTCTCTCTCTCTCTCTCTCTCTCGTGCTTCATCTTCTCATTTTTCATCCGCCATCCCTCCCACTTCATTTTGCTTTCCAATTCTCTCCTTCCCTCGTTCAACTTTCTTTACATTTTGGGTCTCTCTCTCTCTCTCTCTCTCTCTCTCTCTCTCTCTCTCTCTCTCTCTCTCTCTCTCTCTCTCTCTCTCTCTCTCTCTCTCTCTCTCTCTCTCTCTCTCTCCTTTCTTTTATTTAATCCTTCCATTTTTTTACTAGACTCTATCATCTGCTTTATTAAAAATCGTGAATTGTGTTCCTCTCCCACCATACTTTTACTGAACGTTCACTCTTTATTTGAGTTCTGACGTCTTAAACACACACACACGCTCTCTCTCTGTCTCTCTCTCTCTCTCTCTCTCTCTCTCTCTCTCTCTCTCTCTCTCTCTCTCTCTCTCTCTCTTCCACCATATCCTTCCCTTCTCGTGTTCCGCTTCAGGAGGGTAGAAGGAGGCAACGGACATCCTCCTCCTACGGATATTGGCGGTTCGGTGGGCCAGTGTTTGGCTCCGGGATAAGGGAGCGTCAGTGTGTATGGAGAGAGAGAGAGAGAGAGAGAGAGAGAGAGAGAGAGAGAGAGAGAGAGGGAGAGAGAGAAGGGAGTGTGGCGTTACGTAAGGGAAGTTGAGTTAAAAGGCGATATTACATAAATATGCAAATTCGGAAGAAAACGAGTGGAACTAAAGGGCAAATCAAAGAGTAAGAAAAAAATATAAGAAAAATTCGACGAAAATAGTAAACAGTTTATGAGAGCTGTGCTACATTGCAGAAAAACAAAATGTAGTGAAAATTGAACGACACGACTACACTTTATCCATGACAAAAAGAAGGAAATGGTAAGTAAAAAAAATGACGAACGGTAAGAAATAAGAAGGACTGGAATGAAATAGAAGTCTGAGAAGGGCTTGGCAAGGAGAAATAGAGAGTTAGAGAGAGTAAAGAAGGGAATGTAGGAAAATAATTTAGAGAGAGAGAGAGAGAGAGAGAGAGAGAGAGAGAGAGAGAGAGAGAGAGAGAGAGAAGGAAATAGAGGGAAAGCAGGGGGAGGAAAGAAAGAGAGACGGAAGGAAGGGAGTCTCGTAAAAGCCTCTTGCAGTCCTGGCAGGAAGGACTCATCAGGAGGAGGAGGAGGAGGAGGAGGAGGAGGAGGAATGGGGATGATGTTTATATAAGGGAATTATGATTTTAGTCTTTTTATATTCCATGCATTTTTTTTAATTTACTTTTTGTGTTACTTGATTTATCATTATTAATTATTATTGTTGTTATTATTATTATTATTATTATTATTATTATTATTATTATTATTATTATTATTATTATTATTATTATTATTATTGTTGTTGTTGTTGTTGTCATTATTATTATTATTATTATTATTATTATTATTATTATTATTATTATTATTATTATTATTATCATTATTGTTTTGTTATTGTTATTGGTGTCATTAGTATTATTGTCATTTATATATTCATTTATTGTTTTTATGTGTGTACACGAGAGATGTCTTCTACTCCTTGTGTTTAAGAATATTTGAGACATGTAATGCTTAATGGCAGTGACGCTCGTATTTCTCGTGATAGTCGACAGGGCTGAGTTGGACGGCGGGACACGGCATCAAGTTAAGAAGTCATAAGGGAAGACTTGACATTTCTTACCTGCCACTTTTAATCATGAATGTTTTAGTTACTGTTCTACTTGCGAAATACATTGATTTATTCATATCATCCATTCATTTAACTCTTTACTCTTCCTTTTCCATGCATTTCCTTTTTCATAATTTCCATTTAATGTGGTGCTTGATTTACTACATTTTATATCCTTATGCATCGCTGTTACTCATTAAACTTTATAATTGAACTTATCTTCACCCTCGGCATTATTGCATGCTTAAAACTTCCTACTTACCACTTACTTCATTTTCGTTTCACTTGACCCTTTCATTCCTTCCACTGGCAAAACTCTGGTATAGTTTGTCTTATTGTGTTTCGTAACTTTTCCGTGGCCTGGTGGCTTTCCAGAGAGAGAGAGAGAGAGAGAGAGAGAGAGAGAGAGAGAGTGAGGGTAGGGGGAAAGCTGGGGAACGTTATCAAGACGATCCTGTTGTTAAATAGTTTTTATCTCTTTGAAAACTCTTTTGTCTGCTTTTCTTGAAGAATTTTCTTTGTATAGTATTGTTATCATTCATCCAACCTTATGTGAAACTATATGCATATCTTTCAAATTATTGCCGGTGAAAACTATCCATTTATCTCGGTTTTCTCTTGTCTCTCTCTCTCTCTCTCTCTCTCTCTCTCTCTCTCTCTCTCTCTCTCTCTCTCTCTCTCTCTCTCTCTCTCTCTCTCTCTCTCTCTCTCTCTCTCTCTCTCTCTCTCTCTCTCTCTCTCTCTCTCTCTCTCGCCTTACCAACAATTCATATATATCATCTGTCATTTTATCCTTACTCTTTCAAATTTTCTTGTCTGTCATACCCTGCCACCCATCCTTCTGCCAGTCATATCCTGACATTCACCATTCCGTCAGTAACACCTCGTCATCCGTCCCAGTCACTCATAGCCTTTTATCCATCCTTCTGCCAGTAATGCCCAATCAACCACCATTCTGTCAACCATCCCTTTGTCAACCAGTCCTCTGCCAACCATGCTTCTCTCAACCTTCTCATGCCAGCCATCTTTGTCATCCACCTTCTCCACTCTCTGTTTCTTATGGCCTTCTTCTGCCTCCCCAACCTGCACTTCATGGTAGGCGGCTGCGTGATCCTCTATTCATGAGGGTGAGCACAGTTTTAACTTGCCTGATCCTCACTTAGGACGAGAAGGCTCAGGCACCGAAGGGTCCGGGGAATTCCAGCCAAGTTGGGGCGTTTGTCTTGGGCTCCTGCAACAAGCCTTACTTTTTTTTTCTTGCTGTGGTATCTTGGCAGGCGTGAGATTAGTTTAGGAGGAAGGTTGCGCTGAGGACTTGCAATTTAGATTTCCGAAGACATCTCGTTTGCCGGATCATAGAGACAGAATAAACCACAGCATTACTTGTCTTGAAAGGAAGTAATGTGCTGGAATTCGTGCTCTTCCTTTACGAACTGAGAGTAACTTCTCCGTGACAGGAAAGACTTGCTCGTATTCTCTGTACTTTGATAATGAGGTTAGAATCTTGCACTATTCTCGTGGTAATTACAGCACGGTAGGTCGTGTAATGAGGAGCTAGAATTCCTGGATACTTTCAGGCACACACACACACACACACACACACACACACACACACACACACACACACACACACACACACACACACACACACACACACACACTCCTGCGCCAGCTTAAGACCAGGGCGTCTGGAACAGTGGCGGCGGCGCGTTGTCTGCAGAGTGTTAAGAACTTGTCGAGAGAGATTATGCGATTATGCCGTGTGTTAATGCGAGAGGCAGGCCACGTGGGTGTCTCTGGGTCTCTGATGACGCTAGCGAGGCGGCTCTGAGTCTGCACCGCGGCCGAAATGGACTCAAATTTACACTAATTCTCTCCTTAGCATAATCTTTATATACTCACCCTTGATAATCTGCACTAGGCAAATAAACAACCTTGAAATTATCAATATTTATGAGCACACACTACAAATGCAGCGGCTCAATTCAACTGTACAGTAAAGTAAGTAAGAGAAAAATTAAGAATGGAGAACAGTGAAAGATGAGAAAAGAAAACGAAGGAATTCTTTGCACACACACACACACACACACACACACACACACACACACACACACACACACACACACACACACACACACACACACACACACACACACATACTGTATTCTGTTTATTTACGTTATGAAAGGCTGCATAACATCTTGTCAGCGGTAATGGTGGACTAGTGCGGCGGGGTGAGGGAGAGAAGGGTCGTCACAAGATTGGAAGCGACGCCGTGAGAGGCTCGGGAGTGTCCAGGGTGTGAGGGTGATGAGGTGGTGAATATGGAGGGAACAGCTGATGATCTCGCTATTTGACTATTTATAAGGTCAGAGCACACCTGAGAGAGAGAGAGAGAGAGAGAGAGAGAGAGAGAGAGAGAGAGAGAGAGAGAGAGAGAGACAGGGAGAATGGTAGGGCAGTAGGGTTGAAGGACAAGCAGAGGCACACGCACATTGAGTGTTTCTCAATTTCCAGCTTGACTGTCTCAGGGTGCAAATGAAGACAAATTATTCGCTCGTGTCTTGATTTGGAAGCTGCGTCCTGAACCCAAACCTGTAGTAATATTCCTTGCTTTCCCGAGGGAATTGGCGATGAAGTTTGATTTAGTTTCTCTCTCTCTCTCTCTCTCTCTCTCTCTCTCTCTCTCTCTCTCTCTCTCTCTCTCTCTCTCTCTCTCTCTCTCTCTCTCTCTCTCTCTCTCTCTCTCTCTCTCTCTCTCTCTCTCTCTCTCTCTCTCTCTCTCTCTCTCTCTCTCTCTCTATGTTGAGATCGAGTGGATGATTTGTTGCTTAACGAAAAAAATGATACTGAATTTTACTACCGAATGAATAGACGTTATATCTCATATAGGCTTAAGCAGAAGAACAATATTCAAGTTCTTAATTCATATTATGTCGATAATATAATATCATACGACTGTTGTATAGAGTTTAATTCGAGGTAAATAAATTATCACTTATCCTCGTTTCTCTCTCTCTCTCTCTCTCTCTCTCTCTCTCTCTCTCTCTCTCTCTCTCTCTCTCTCTCTCTCTCTCTCTCTCTCTCTCTCTCTCTCTCTCTCTCTCTCTCTCTCTCTCTCTCTCTCTCTCTCTTTTGTAACCTTTTTTGTGCGCTTAATTTCACCTATGATATATTTGCTTCTGGCTCATTGTTTTTTTTTTTTTTTTTTTTTTTGTGTGTTTTCAGCTTCTGTCTATCTGTCTGTATCTTCTTGTCCCTTAATTTCTGCGTTTACTTGTATATCACTCCAGATTTTAGGTTTTTTGTCTGTCTGTCCTTGTTGTGTTTGTCTTCAATTCTTAAGCTTCTGTCTACCTGTCTATAGACTTAATTGTTTATTTCTGTTTTTTACCTGCCTACATTCACCTACCTATTTCCTCACCCTCCCGTCCCCTATCTCTCTCTCTCTCTCTCTCTCTCTCTCTCTCTCTCTCTCTCTCTCTCTCTCTCTCTCTCTCTCTCTCTCTCTCTCTCTCTCTCTCTCTCTCTCTCTCTCTCTCTCTCTCTCGCTGTTCTGGGGCAACAGCTGAAGTCTTCCATAACTTATTTCGTCGCCAACACTGCATACTTTTCACATAACTCTCTATTTTTCCACAGTCCACATATATATTTTTTCCCGACCGAGAATATATTTTTTGAAAAGTTCACAGTTTGGCAATATGAGTAGAAAGGATGGAGCGGAGGAAGGGGGAGCGCGAGATGTGGTGGTAAAGGAAAAAAAAAAAAGCTGCATAAAAAAAAACACCATAAATTTAGAATACTTGGAGAGAAAAGAAAAAAAAAAAAATACGGTGTAGCGGACACGATTTTAATTGAATACTATTGATATATGGTTGTTTACGTTCCTTGAATCCGGTATATGAAATAATTTTGATTATTGCTTTCCATTTACGTACGAAAAAAAAAAATGAAACCTGGGAACGAAAAATGTTTGGTTTTATTAATATATCACGAATCTGATAACGAATTTTGATTATTGTTGTAATGATAGTAGTAGTAAAGGTGGTGTTGATAGTAGTGGTAATGTTAGTTGAAGAAGAAATAATACGAAATGGAAGAGGAGAAGCAGGAGGAGAAATGAAGAAAAATAAAAAGAGGATGATTGAGGTGAAGCAAGAGCGACAAAGAACAGGAAGAAGAGGAAGAGCAGTAAGAGGAGGAAGATAGGGAGTAGAAGGAGGTGGTAGTGGAGATGATAAGGAGATGGAAATAGACGGTAGAAAATAGAAGACGTAGACAAAAGAAGGACAGAAAGAGAGAAAAAAAATCTAAGGAATTGAGTAATGCGTCACAAAAGATGAGAAAACGAAAATGGAAACTCTCTCTCTCTCTCTCTCTCTCTCTCTCTCTCTCTCTCTCTCTCTCTCTCTCTCTCTCTCTCTCTCTCTCTCTCTCTCTCTCTCTCTCTCTCTCTCTCTCTCAACTATTGTAGTCAAAAGAAACGAATAGAATGAGTCTCCCTCCTCCTCCTCCTCCTCCTCCTCCTCCTCTCTCCTCTCTCCTCCTCCTCCTCCTCCTCCTCCTCCTCCTCCTCCTCCTCCTCCTCCTCCTCCTCCTCCTCCTCCTCCTCCTCCTCTCCTCCTCCTCCTCCTCCTCCTCCTCCTCCTCCTCCTCCTCCTCTTTTACGTATTCAGTCCAATTTTCTCCATTACTGCTGCACCTCCTACCCTTCTTGCTCTCATTGTGTAATATTTTATCTTCGTATGCGCTCTTCCGTCCTTCCTTGCTTCCTTGTTCTCCACATCCTTCGTCCTCTAACTTTTCTTTGTCCCTTTCAACCAAGTTCCTTCGTTTCCGGTATTTTTCTACTGTTTTTTTTTTTTTCGTGTTTTATTCTTGTCTCTTTTATTCTTGTTTCGTTTTGGAGTTTTTTTTTCTTGCTTTGTTCGTTGTATTTTTTTCTTTATTTATTTTATTTTTTTAATTTCGTATTCTTTTTTTATCTTTTATTTCGTTGTTTTTTTTTTTTTCATTTTTCCAGTCTTCTTTTCCTTTCTCTTGTTGTTGTTGTTGTTGTTGTTGTTGTTGTTGTTCTTGTTTTCTTCTTCTTCTTCTTCTTCTTCTTCTTCTTCTTGTTTTCTTCTTCTTCTTCTTCTTCTTCTTCTTCTTCTTCTTCTTCTTCTTCTTGTTCTTCTTCTTCTTCTTCTTCTTCTTCTTCTTCTTCTTTTTTCTTCTTTCTTTTCTTGGTACGCAATTGTCATGTTCCTCCTCCTCCTCCTCCTCCTCCTCCCTCCTCCTCCTCCTCCTCCTCCTCCTCCTCCTCCTCCTCCTCCTCCTCCTCCTCCTCCTCCTCCTCCTCCTCCTCCTCCTCCTCCTCCTCCTCCTCCTCCTCCTCCTCCTCCTCCTCCTCCTCCTCCTCCATCGATACCAAAGTAGGATATTTTTACTACTCCCGCCTCCTACTTTCCCTCCTTCATATTGCTCCAGCACGTGAATTGTTGCCTTGGAACCTCATACAAAAAGAAATTGGATGAAAGAAGTAATCGTGGAGAATTTCTTCACTCGAAAGGCAGAAAAAAAAAGCCACATTTTTTTCTTCTTGCTGAAAAGTTGTTGTGATTGTTGTTTCTCTGGCGAGTGCTTGCGTTGTTGTTTTATTTTTGCCTTTCTTTTTTTTTAACGCTTTCATTGCGGTACCTAACTATTTGAAGCAATAAAGGCACAATACAAGATCTTTTCCAAACGACTTCAGTAAAGAAAATGAAGGAGTAAAAGAAGTTATCCAGTGTATATAATATTTAGAAGTAAATGTGGAGGAAAAAGGACGTTTCTCGTATTAAGGAAAGATATACCAGACAGTCATAAAAATAATCATATCTATAAGTGTGTTTCATCATGTCTTTTTGTTTTATTTTCTTTATTCATCGTATTTTGATCTATTCATTATTAAATTTCCACCTTAGTTTGTCCTCTATCCATGTCCTTCACCCAACGTCTTCCTTCCAGTCTTCGTTTCGCCACTCTTCCTGTTTCCGCTCCCCGCAGCCTCCTCTATCTTTTCCCGAGATCGGAATTGCAAATGAGGGTGACACTCGCATGTCGAAGTCACCCATGGGGGTTACTTGCTCTGCCGAGAAAACCTGAGACTTAGCGGGGATAGTCTCGACTCAGAAAATACAACAGTGAGTAACCCGAAGAAAAGTTACTAAGGTGGCTTGCTTTCATGGATTAATGCCTCACTGTACGAGTGGAAACTAGTGATTTTCTAATTTTCTGAGTATGCACGTCATACTTTTGATATCCCTGTCGTATTTTTCCTCATCATTTCTTTGTTTCTTTTGAATGAATAGGTGGAATTTTACCTAGTTTTGTATATCTCTAATTTTTCCTGTTTTCGTTTCCAATTCCATATAAAAAGCGTCAGTTATTCTCTTTCGTTTCTATCCTCCCACATTTTGCTGTGTTTCAGTAGTCAGTAAAGGGTAGCTTATCAATGTGATAAAACTGAAACTGAATTGGCTGGACACTTGAATGACATGGCCCACTGGTTGGCTGATTGGACGAGAGGCCGTGGAGGGAGTTGAACGATTGGTTGTCAGGCTGGTGGACACGAGGCCGAGGAGGAGGAGGAGAGGCTGCTCTGATAGGCTCCCAGTAGAGCGTCTTGTTGCCTCTGCTTCCTTCTCATGGCACAGAAACTTGTTACAAAAAATGATGAATAAGAAGAGAGCCATAGAGTAGAAGAATGTGCATGTATTCAGCAAGACCTTGGGGCATTCATGTGATCTCTCTGTCGGAAAAAAATAATGTTGATGTATCGCCAAATATGATTCAAGAAAAGTAAGCTTAGAAATGTAAATAAAGCTCAACTTTCCTGAAATCGATCAAGCTAATCTTAATCAGAAATAACATCTGCAATAAACGTTAATGCATGGCGTGAAAAGAGAGAGAGAGAGAGAGAGAGAGAGAGAGAGAGAGAGAGAGAGAGAGAGATTCACTCAACCTAAGTGTTACCAGCTACACGATTGCTTTCACGTTAACAAATAATTCATACTAGATAAATCATGGTGTTCATTATATTTCCTTCGCCAATGAATAGATAAATCGCTTGAGTAGCACAAAATATATACGTAATGCCTTAAACTTAATAAGAGAGAGAAAACTAAAATGAAATTGCCCTCAGTTCTAATGACGTTTATGGCAAAAAATGCTGCTGGGAATAATTGAATTCAGGACGATGTTTTAATACGACTGATAAAGGGCATTAGTGTTAATGGTTTTGACTCTGATACGAGCCAAATGCAGCCCTGTACCCTGCCTGACTAACGAGAGAACAGTGCGATGCCAAGGGAAAAAAGAATGTATACCGTGCCAGAACTGGTGCAATGAGTATAGATATTTTTGGACATAGTGCAGCGAGAAAATGGCAACACGTGTCCACTTTTAACACTGAAGTACTGTGTATGTCTGGCTTTGTATCTCTCTCTCTCTCTCTCTCTCTCTCTCTCTCTCTCTCTCTCTCTCTCTCTTATTTTCAGGTATCAATGGTGTGAATGTTGTCAATGGAGTGCGTGGATCGAAGGGTATAATATAAGAGACATAAGACGTGGTAATCACACGAAGAGCAAACCAGTCCATATGAAAATTATGATAAGATAATGAAAGTTGAAATGTATTATAATTTTAAAACACTCCCTTTTTTTCTGCAAACCAAATTTGCAACACTTGTCTCAACTTTCTGAAGATCGATAAACATGCAATTTTATTCTTTACTTTTTCCCGGCTTCCGTTACACGTGCAAATTCACTTATGAGTAAATATGAATACTTTCTTCCATTGTGTTTTTTATGGAAATGGAAAAGTGGAAATGAATAGAGTATATGAGTCAGGAAATATGTCGAAATAAGAGACAATAGGTCGGTAGCGGTCCACCTTGCTTCTTTACATGAATATTACCAAACCTGACGAGTCTGACACCACAGTGAGAAATCGATAGGACGAAAGCTGCGACTTGGGCTCACTAAAGTTCTCCCTCAGTCCACGTTGGGCAGGACAATGTTGTTCCTTGCCGCGCGTTGCCTTCTATTGTCATCTTAGTTGGCTAGTTTGGAGTTCGAAGTGCCCCTTTATTATTGGTCCGACTGACGCAGCCACGAGGTTGAGACGAGTCTGTCTGAAGCGTCGTCCGTGTTATGGCAAAACTTTCCTTCATGGAGTGAAGCAAAGACGATGACCAGGCGTTGCACGTGGGTAGCTTGGAAACCTCCAGTGTGTGTGTGTGTGTGTGTGTGTGTGTGTGTGTGTGTGTGTGTGTGTGTGTGTGTGTGTGTGTGTGTGTACTCAAGTGTACTGTAACATTTGTAATTTTCAGGTTTTTCTTTTCTATCCCTTGTATTTTTTCTTGTGTTCTTTCTATCCCCACCCTTACTTTTTTCTGAACTTTTCTTTCCTTTTTGACTTTTGCTTTTTTCCATTCTTTTCTTAAAACACACGCACACGCACACACACACACACACACACACACACACACACACACACACACACACACACACACACACACACACACACACACACACACACACAGAAATCACACCTCACCCTTCAAAAACGAGAAAAAAAAAGATAATTCCTTTCTCCTCCAAATAATGAGCGCCTTTCCAAAACGGAGGAGGTCGAAAGGGGAGCAAAATGGGGACAGTTTTAATTAAGGCTTAGGATCAAGAGGAAAGAAAAAAGAAGAAAAGAGAGAGAGAGAAATGAAATGGGAGATAGATGAAGCATAAATGAGATATAATTATAGGAGGTACTGGAAGTGTTATTATAAGATACATATATTTAGGAAGGAATTGAATGATGATGTTCGTGTTGGTGGTGGTGTGGTGGTGGTGGTGTACCCAGAGGTGTTACAGTCACGTGTGTAAAGGAAGAGAAATGGTAAATGCTGCAGTGTTGGATTCTTGGTCTTGCTTGTCAGATTAAGGAAAAAAAATAGGGAAAATATAGTGGTCTAATACTTCAGGATCTAGAATGGATTGTGTTTCCTTGCATGTTTACTGTGTGTGTGTGTGTGTGTGTGTGTGTGTGTGTGTGTGTGTGTGTGTGTGTGTGTGTGTGTGTGTGTGTGTGTGTGTGTGTGTACTTGCTTGCTTGGATTTGCTCGTAGATGAACTCTTGCACGTGCAGTAAAAAAAAAAAATGTGTATGTGTATTTATTTATTATATTTTTTTGAGTGAATTTTTGTTCATAAGCGATCAGTGCCAGTACGTTCATTTCTGTGTGGCAGCATCAATCAACACTTGGTGCGTGTGTTAACATGCGTGTGGACGTTATTCCGCAATGGTAGTGACGGACAAAACTTTTCACTGGTATTGTAGCATGTGAAAAAAAAGAGATCACATAAGCTAAAATATAATAATCGTATTTTCTCCTAATTTTCCAACCAAATCCTCGTATAATTACCTCATTTCACCTTAACATTTCAGACACACCCGAACGCTAATTAGCATATGGAACTCATTTCAATAGTTTTCTATCCAATTTTGGTTAGTGTGTGAGCGTACTTGTATGCATTTGTATTTATGTTGGGGATATATGGTTAACACACGCGCGTGAGCGTGAACATACACTCACACACACACACACACACACACACACACACACACACACACACACACACACACACACACACACACACACACACACACACACACACACACACACACATTCATGTACTCACAAAACTTTTCATTACAGAAAGAGAGTGGGAGCAACACACACACACACACACACACACACACACACACACACACACACACACACACACACACACACACACACACACACACACACACACACACACACACACACACACACACACACACACACACAAAACTTTCCACTCTTGAAGCGGACTCGTGATGACTTCAACACAAAAGGTAAGTTTTACTACAAAAGCGACAATCTCGTGACAGTGCCTATGGCGTGCAGTACTGCTAGTGTTTTGTTTGTTCCCCTTCTCGTGTCTCAACGTGTGCTCTAAATTACTTAATGTACCTGTGTATCTTATCTTTTTTTTTTATCTCTCTAATCTTTGTTTAATTCTTTTTTCCTATTCCGGTTGATATTCTTAGAAAAAAAATTCTTTCGGGTATTTCGTCGCCAGATCTTTATTTGGTTAAAGTTAAAATAATGTATTAATTAGAAAAGAGCTTCTTTAATCGGTAATGTCTTTCGCACCCACTAATTCAATATCCGAGGATTCTGCGTCTCTTTTAGCCCCTCCACCCTGCCTTGTGGGACCAACACATTCATCAGTCATCATTTTTGTCATCCTTTCTTTGCTTCCTCATCCCTCCCCTTCTCACCTTCCTCGGTACACTGCGGCGAGGAGTTTTGTATTTGCTCACTTCGTCCATCACTGCTAATAACACTTGCATCCTCCCACATCTCCAAACACTTCTGCTTTTCTATCATGAGCATCTTTCCGTGTAATGAATATTTTTTTCTCATCCCTGCCCTCTACACTTCAATAAATTTTCGCTGAGACTCCACTTATCTTCACTACCTGCATCATCCATCACTAAGAAGCAGAAATCTTTCCATATATTTAGAGTATCATAGTTCACATAGTGTCTTCCATCTCTACGTAATCACTCATGGCCTCCCAATTTCATATCTATCCCCTTTTCCTCTTCTTTCCCCCCTTTCTTTTTCTTTCACATTTCTTTCTTTGTTCTTCTCCAAATTCATGTATCCCACCCATATCATATCCTTACTGTTATACCTTTTGTCTTGTACCTTCACTTCTCCACTTTTCTTGTTTTCCTCTTCCTCCTCCTCACGTTCCTCAAAATTTCATGCATCACACCTGACACACGCAGGTCAACACCTTTACACAGCTTCCATCATATGCATCACGCTCACCACGCCCGCACACTTCCCCCTCCGTACTCTCTCTCTTCCACTTTCCCTCCCGCCCCCAACCGCCAATCCCGCACCCTCGCCTCCTGGTCTGAATTCATGAATATTACTGAACGTGAGTCATCCTGGTAATGGCTCCCTTGCCACCTCACACTTTTAGGAGGGGAAACCTTAAGCTATTGTTTACTCCACAGACAAATGAGGCAACGATTAGAAAGATGGATGTTTTGTATTTCATGGACGTTGATTTTTGTTTTATTTTGTCCTTTTTTTATTTTGTTTATTTTTGTATGTTCTTAGCCTGTTTTAGATGTATATGTTCAATTTAGAATCAGATTACGAATTTTAATTTTCTTCTTTGTTTTATATATCTTTTTTACTTTCTTTGCATCGTTTTTTTTTTATTGTTTGGTTTTTGTTTTGTTTTTGTCTCTCTCTTTAACTTTTTATTAGCTGGAGTTTGTCTTCCTTTTGTTTTATATTGGAATGCATATAATATGTTTTTTTTAATTTGGGAAGCTTAAATTTGTAATCTATCAGTTTATTTTTTCTTTACTTTTGATATACAGTTCACGTTTTTTTTTGTCGATTTAATATTTTGTTTTGCAATTGGAGAAATGTTTAGTCTGGTATGTAATATAGCAGCATTTTCTATTTGCTTTGAAACTGAAAACTTACTTTATTTTGCTTTTTAATGGCCAGGTTTTCTTAAAAATTCCCAATGAGGTATAATTTACCATGGTTTCCAAAACCTCATTATTCTCTTCTAAGCGGCAGTAGCCAACATTCCCGCCTGGCCCTCCATCTGGCGGTTTTTTGTGTGTACCGCGATGGCCGGTGTTGGTGTACGAGTGAGCAATGACTGGTGCCGACCAAATGGCCTTATATTGCGAGCTCTCCGTTTTTTGTCTCCATCTCTTAAAGGGTGTGTTCCCATAGTCCCCTAGAGGGTGGAGTGCGCTGGTTTGGGTTACTGGGAACGATGCGTCCCTCTCCTGTGGTTTTCCTATGATATAAACTCCTCTCCCTTCTTTTACCTGAGGCATGTTAAATGTCGCTGGAACTTGAAGGGGGATAATGTTCTGAGTAACACTTTTTAGATTATCTTTTGATATGTATGATCATGATTTGTTGAATCTTTTTAAGACTTTCTAAAAGGGTTCCATATCGAAATATTTTCTTTTCACACAATATACCTCTCTTTATGTATAAATAGCTTCTGAAAAGATAAAGTAACTGTATAATAGTCTCATAATAACCTTGGGGAAAGGCTTCTCATTATTCATGTATTTGTAATGTGCTAAATAATGTTTGCAGTTTTCAAAAGGAACACTTTTTATTTATCTTTTTTTATTGGCATAATTTTATCACTATGTTTTTATGACACGCTAGCTTACTTTATGAAATAAGTCCATTGAATTGTCATCATGATTATTATCGATGACTGTATTTGTTTTATAATGACCATTGTAGGCAGTGAATAGATTTTCAAACACTTCTCTAAAATAAGGATGTCTATAAATTTGGTGGAGTATAAATATAACTCCTACCATGTTTTATCTTTTCGGTTTATTAAGTTGCCATCCTTCATGTCCTGCTTCCTAACATAGATTAAATCATCACATAACTGTCTCATAAATTCTCACTCGGTACGTCTGGTATGGTAAAGGAAAAGTAAAAGTATTTCCAGTCGTTCTGAGTATCATAAACATTTAAATGGTAGGTGTCGAATTAAGACAATAATTAGTAAAAGAAGTCATTCCCGTTTATATATGGAAATACACCGATATCTTCCTACTGTCAGAAAGCACAAGAGAAAAAAAAAACCAGGTGTAAAATAGTTGGTAGTAAAAAAGATAAACTTCAATTCCTTGAAACACATCGTCTTGCTAATCAGAATGTACATGGAAAGATTCAAATGAGACACCATCAATAGCAGAAAAGATTAAAAAATAAAACGGAAAAAAATACGACTATTTATATACAGAACTCAGTTATCAACTCCCTGCGGAATATCCAAGACACTTCTCCTAGTTAGCTTTGTTATAGTGCCCCGCCCAGGCCCAGGTAATATAGTTAAGACTGGGGAAAGGAGACCAGGCAAGCCACACACCCAAGCTAACTTTCCAAGCCGTGAGAATGTGCCGGTCATGAGTGATTTACCCGCGGGAAAGAATGCCGTGTCCTGCAAGGGGTGAGGGGAACTGCGGGGAGGAGGAAGGGGAGCGATAAATGGAGGCAAGAGAAGAAAATGTAGGAAGTGAATTGACAGGACGGATGGAGGTACCTGACTGAGGAGAAAGAGGTGGGAAAGATGAAGGTAGGAGGAAAAGATGGTAAATGAGAGAGAGAGAGAGAGAGAGAGAGAGAGAGAGAGAGAGAGAGAGAGAGAGAGAGAGAGAGAGAGAGAGAGAGAGAGAGAGAGAGAGAGAGATTGGAAACATTCACCCTTCAGTGTCCATGAAACACAAACTATCACACTTTTTGGAGTTGGATTTCACTCTGTGTTTATTTTTTCTTTCTCTATCTACTGAAGTGTATGTGGATTCTTCACGTTCAAATCACCCAGTTCAATTCTCCCCGTTCAAATCTTCACGTTCAAATCACCCAGATCAATTCTCCCCGTTCAAATCTTTCCGTTCAAATCTGGTAAACTATTTTAGACTTGCTTTTACCTCTCTCTCTCTCTCTCTCTCTCTCTCTCTCTCTCTCTCTCTCTCTCTCTCTCTCTCTCTCTCTCTCTCTCTCTCTCTTTGCCGGTGCTGGATGATAAAATACCTCCGAAAACGGTCCTTTATTGTTATTGATGGATACGTATACCTCCTCGTGCCAATTCCTTCCGTCCGCCAGCGATCCTTCACGTAAACTCCGCTGAGAAACTTGCCCTTGAAAAATCCCGACCAATACCTGAGTTTGTGCCGAGTTTGTGCATGAGAGGTTGAGTTTGTTACACGTTCAATACCGTCACTTTATTTTGTTTCTGTTGTATGTGTCTTTGCGTATTTTGTATATTTTTACTAACGATTGATCTTTAGAGTACATTACTGTTATTGTTCTTGTTGCTGCTGCTGTTATTTTTATTGTCATTTTTGTTGTTACTACTATTATTATTATTATTATTATTATTATTATTATTATTATTATTATTATTATTATTATTATTATTATTATTATTATTATTCAACAATCTATTTTGGTTTCCAAACACCTGTTCTGTAATTTTCATGTGCGGATGAATCAAAATGACGTTTCCTTTGTGCCTTTGGTTCAATATCTCTTCTAAAACAATGGTCAAATGAAAACTAAAGCAATTTTAGCCGTCTGTGTGGTTTTGTTCTTGTTCATGAATGAGTTTGGAACTATTCTGATCCATAGCCTTTAAAAACATACTCTCATGCATTTTTATGATAGTTACACAAAGAATAAAATTATAAATATACGTATTTATATATAAAAAGAAGCAGGTACCGAAATCCTTTTACGTAATTGTGTTCAAGAAAGATGTTTACTGTTGGAAACTGAAAGTTTCGGCAAGCGGGACAAGAAGTTACGTGAGTTGAGTCGCAAAGGAATCACCCGAGTGTAGCTGTAGCGTCTCACCTTCGCCTTCAGCCCCACGCAACTCAAGCAACTGTTTCCATCCTAATCTTTGCTCTGGTCGTCTCTCGTGTGGCCAGAGCCTTTGAAGCACTCACGCACAAAAGCCCCACTTCACTCTTATTGTCTCTCATGAGGAAGAGGGTTGTTGATATCGACACTGAAGTCCAACTTTATTCTTGACTGCTGTGTCCTCGGCTAATAGTGACTTGAATGTTTGAACGAAGTGGTTGATCTGTAGGATCTGTAAGGGCATTTAACAATAGACGGTAAGCCCGTTAATTCCCGGCAGACAAGCCATCATACCGGAATATCTCCAGTACCTTCAAATTCTCTCTCTCTCTCTCTCTCTCTCTCTCTCTCTCTCTCTCTCTCTCTCTCTCTCTCTCTCTCTCTCTCTCTCTCTCTCTCTCTCTCTCTCTCTCTCTCTCTCTCTCTCTCTCTCTCTCTCATGAAGTCTTGAAACACATAGTATCACAAGTGCCGCAGACAGTCACTTTGCTCACGCCTTTCCTACCTTCCTCATTTCTTGACTACTTTGAACTTTTCCTCTACAAGCATTTCCTTTGGAGTTCTTTGTTCCCTTTCCTTCGTTTGTACTCGTTTCCCTTGAATGCTCCGACGCGGCGAGCTTCTCCCTTTACACCTCCAACAGCCTCCCTTTATACGTCTAAGTTATCATTTGGAGTCTCCTATCAGACACTCACCTGACACCCCCTTCTCCCATCACCACTAAGGTTTATGCTCTCTGTAGCCTCCTCTTCCTCCTTTTCCTTCTCCTTTTTCGCTTCCAGGTCTCCCCATCATTCCGGCCCTTTGCCCGAGCTGACTTTTTTGTCCTTTTGTCAATAAAAAGGAAATGTTTTCCTGAGGGGACGAGACGACAGGACGTCAGAATCATTTGTCTCGTAGTTTTCCTCGTGGGGATCTGTACATGACATCCCCTCGAAGTAACGGTGAAGGGGAGGATGAGTTTCTTAATGGTCTCGCTAAAATATGTCCATTCCATGATTTGTTTTCCGTTGTATGGAGGAAGAAAAGTTGTGTGTGATGAGTTATCAAGAACTGTTTTATGCTGTCTCTTGAATAGCAGAGAGGAAAGTTTTAAAAGTAATTACTCAAGGTTTTGCTCCTTTCGGAAATTAGATAGCAAAGGTTTATGTGGAGGACGTGGGATGGCTTTTGTTATCTGGTAAGTAGCATTTAGCGTAACGAGCTTTTTATTAATGGGTTTTGGACCGCCATCCATCTAGCTTTGGTATCAGCACACCACGTCTAGTATCGTGCTGTGGCCACTTGGGTTTTGGAATTAACTGTACACGATAGACTGTATCGTTTAGAGTTGCGAGAAAATATGACGAAACACTGGAGAAAAAACAACACCTTATCTCTTATGCTTTCGGTCAGCAATTGTTAACATATAGAAATAAAAATCCTTCCTTTCGTACTCTTCTTTTGTCTCGTCCCATTCTTCCAACCCTCACCCTTATTTATCCCCGAGGCTCTTGCTCTTTCGGAAGTTACAGCGAATAATCTTGGTCTGAGCAGTGCATCTTCCCGAGCCTCAGCCAGAACCTACTCCCTGCACTAAACTCTGCCTATTGTTCACGGCCATTGTGTCTGGAGCAGCGTGTACGATAAGAATATTGAAATGTCACCACCAGGAAAAGCAACACCAGCGTCGCTAACTCGTGGATAGGACGGAGGGACTGAAGGGAAGGGAAGGGGAAGGGAGGCAAGGAAATGAAGAATGGGAGGGAGAGGGAAAGGAGGGAGAAGTGGAGGGAGAGTATATTGAGAGAAAGATACATGTAGAGGATGAAAATAGACTGAGGGAGAGTAGCACACATCGTTGAAGAGGAGGCCTTACAGAAAGAAGAAAGGAAGGGCAAGGAGAGGGAAATAGAGGTTTCAAGGAAGAGAGTATGATTGTGAAGGGGAGAAAAAAAAGTACATGGGTGAAAATAGAATGAGGGGGTAAGCAAACACCAGGGAGTTGTACAGTGAGCGAGGACGGGAAAGGCAGAAATAGGAATAGAGGCCTCTGACTATATAAGATATGGAAACGGAGGCGTGCATGGAGAGCACTGAGAAAATGGAGCATACAAGGTAGAGGAAAAGGACAGGATTGTACAGGAGCCGAGAAAGTGAAGGCCAAGCGGAGGGAGAGACTCAGGAAAGGGGGGATATGTTGGGGAAAGAAAAAGAAAGTAAACGACATGAAAATGAAGAGAGAGAGGAATACTCTGTCGGGGAGGAAGCTGTGAAGGTGACAGGGCTGAATGCTGCTCGTAACTACATTCCGGTAATAAACAAGTAATGAGAGCTTTTCTCACAGCTGGAGGCACAATTACCCTCCAGTCATGCGGGATGGGTTTATCTCATTACTGCGGACAGGGAACTGGAAGGACGGTGCGTGAATAAAAGTGATTTAATAAACTACACGACAGAATGAATACAAAAAGCGATGAATGAACGATTCTGCAAAGAGAAATATAGAGAAACACGAACAAATGTAATAATTAGAGGACGAGAAGCAGCTGACAGCAAGAAATGTGCATGATTATGAAAGGAAAAAGAACACTTGGCTAATCTAACGAGATAAGAAGAAACTTAATAATGCAGAAAAAAATATGCCTAGTTAACTTGAAGAAAATAAGAAATATGATATCGAGAAAAAAATATATTGGTGGACTGAGGAACTACCGTACATATTCACTCCTTTACTGAGACGATAAAAAAAAAAAAATAAGAAACGACAATTACTAAAAAAAATCAAACTGTTAGACTTCAGAATTGAGGTATACGTACAGTAGGTGCATTAAGAGCAGCGCCTCCATCCACCTGTATATTTCTGACTGCTGATTCACGGAGACCAGAATTAGCCACAGCAAGGTATTTGCGCCCAAAATCAAGAAAGGTTGCGGTTTCTCACCAATACCTGTGGCATTTGCAACAGAGAGAGACTGCCTGCCTGCGATATGTTGTTTATTTGGGTTCGTGGAGGCGGCAATGGAAAGCGACTGCCAGTGAAGGGAGGAATGCTTTGATGTGGGTACCTGAAGGGAAATCGGAGCTAAAGAGCTGCATAGAGGAAGAGAAAATTGGAATGAGATTGAAGTGACTGGTGTGCTTATAGTGAATGAGTGTGCTTGCGTAGAGTGGCTGGGAAGGGAAGAAGACAAATTGAAGTGTTGTCTATTTCACTATGTGGGAATTTAGTGTTATGTTTTTTAATATCAAGTCTTTATTATACGTTAAGAAAAAGATGGGATAAGGAGAGAAAACGTGACTGAATGGTAGTGAGCTATGTCTATGTTCATGTTTAGTCCGTGTCTTTGGTATTTAATGAAAAACAAGAGATAAAGAAAGAACTTCACTGAAGACTATAGAATTAGGAAAAGTAAAAGAAATTTTCCATATCTACGTTTTATATATATTTTTTGAGCAAATTACTAACCTCGAATATGAAACGATAATAGACGATATAATTTTCACGTGGTGTTTTGTAAATTACGCTAAACTTGCAAAAAAGAAACAATATGCACTAGAGAGAGAGAGAGAGAGAGAGAGAGAGAGAGAGAGAGAGAGAGAGAGAGAGAGAGAAGAGAAAGTGATAAAAAAGAAACTGCATTATCATCATTACCGCCACACGGAATATTGTAAAAGTACACAATATCACAACTCAACCACCACCACCACCACCACCATCATCAGTAAACACTCAGAAGATTATACCAGTACCTAACACCACCACGCACGCAGACCCAGTGTCCCTGGTATTTATATAATGGTACAATCTCATCAGGTGAAGCCTTAACATACACGAACCACACGGCTGGAGGCACATTATAATTACCCATTACTCTTCGTCCATTGCGTTGGAACATAACACACTCGGATGGTTTAGCTTGTAAGCGAGTATGTCACCTGTACCGTCTGTTTCCGTGGCTGATTTCCCCACGTGATGTGCTGATGGTTAGTTTGCCTCGTTGTCACAGTCCATGAGTAATTAGAATGTCCTGTGTTTGGTGAGGGAGAGACACACACACAGGAGAGGAGGGGAGCTTGGGAGAGTGGCGAGGAAAAGAGAGAGGAGAATGGAGAAGACGGGAAGATGGGAATGGGAGAAAAGAGGAGAAGAGATGGAGGGACAGACAGACGGATAGATAGATAGATAGACACGGCAAGACTTAGAGATTAGCATATACATACAGAAAGAAAGGAAGAAGAAAAGAGAAAATCAGACGGACTGATAATGAGACAGATAGACAGAAAGACAGGCAGACAGTTACAGAGGAAGTGGAAGGAATTTTTAATATCCTGAGAAATCATTGCCAAGACTCGGTGGTAAAAAGAAATGTATAGTAAAACGATAGACAGAAGATGCATAAAAGAGATATTGGAAAAAGGTAAAGAAGCTGAAGAAAAGAAAATATTCCCTCACAGGAAGGAAAAAAGAATACATGAAAGAGAGGAAAAAGAAAAGTTTCAGTGCTATATATAACATCAACAAAATACACATTATAAAAGAAATGTGTGTGTGTGTGTGTGTGTGTGTGTGTGTGTGTGTGTGTGTGTGTGTGTGTGTGTGTGTGTGTGTGCGTGCGTGCGTGCGTGCGTGCGTGCGTGTGTGTGTGTGTGTGTGTGTGTGTGTGTGTGTGTGTGTGTGTGTGTGTGTGTGTGTATCATCACAATCACTGCTACAATTACCATAAAATACAGTATATTATGTGCAACATCATTCAGCGCAAATGTTTAGGGAAAATTAATCAGGTTTTATTATTATTTTCATTAGTAGCAGTAGTAGTTGTTGTAGTAATAGCAATAGCAATGATAATAGTTTACTAACAACAGTAGAAATGATAACGATAATACCAATGATAATAATAATAATAATAATAATAATAATAATAATAATAATAAACGTTGATTGGAGGACATTAGCGGGAAGGGTGGCTGTGGCGGATCAATAACAAGTGTCCTTGCTATTAGATACTAGAATGCTTGTGGTAGGGGCGGGGCGGGGCGGGGCGGAGTGAGGCTTGGGGTATTTATAAGTTAGAGAGAAGGAAAGTGAAGGAAAGACTGAAGAGATGTGAGTGATGGAGGAATGTAATGAAAGAAGCAAGTTTTAAGTGTAGTGTTTCTTTCATATAGAGGGAGGTGTGTGTGTGTTTGTGTGTGTGTGTGTGTGTGTGTGTGTGTGTGTGTGTGTGTGTGTGTGTGTGTGTGTATGTGTGTGTGTGTGTGTGTGTGTGTGTGTGTGTGTGTGTGTGTGTGTGTGTGTGTGTGTGTGTGACTCTAACCTATATTTTTAATAATTTATGGCCCAATGTATGTTTTGCCGTGATAGTATTGACATGATAGGCGTCCAGTTTTGTGCCATTATTACATCACATGCGATTTTTTTTATTCTTTTTTCGTTGGCCAAACAGTTTTCGCATTGGCCTATTCAATGACGCTCCGGGCTTTGGTAGCTGTGGCTGTGGTGGGAATGGCTGGAGCGGACCGCGATAGTAATGAGATGCAGGGACTTGACGTTACGAGGTCCACGGGTTGGGATGGCATTAGGACTTCACATTCCAACACACCTGGTATCACACACCTGTATCTTACCTGGCAAGACTACCGAACCTAACATGACAGATCTAATGTAACATAGTCTGACATGATGTAACAGGGTCATTACGTAATACAATGTCACTTAAAGAAAACATTACCATTGATTTTCCCAAGATTTCCTCCATCTATGCTCCCATCTGTATCCAAACCACGATATTACCATCTACTACATGATACCCTGACTTAGACAGCACCACACTGTAATGTACCTCAGCTTCCACTGACAACAACAACAACAAGCGGTTCTTGCTGGCAGTGCGTCAGTGTGATTTAGTGATTAGATTAAAGCCCATGCATTCATGTATAAATTATAGGTTTTGGCTCTGCCCTTCCCGCAGCCTTACCCTCGTTAGTAATCGCAGGACGAGGTAATAAATAAGTTGAACGAAGGGCGGAAGAGTTTGAGGACGGGAAAGAAGAGTGAGGTAGGGGAAAAATAAAATGGGGAACATGGTGGTAATGGTGATGGTAATGGTTATGGTGATGCTGTGGTGGCTGTCTAACCAACGCTGGGCTGTAATGAGGTTAATGGTTACGCCTACAAACTACAATGATTCTAGTCTTCCTCTAATTTATGTTAAGCATGCTGGAGTAACCCGCAAAAGAAAAAAAAAAAGAAAATAAAACAATCATATATTTTGTTCCAGTGAAGAGAACAGCATCCAAATTTACCAGATGGCAGAGAACAGAGAAAAAGAAAGAAGGAAGGAACGAAAGTGGAGATCAAGAAAAGAGGAATAAGAGAGGATGAGGAGGAGAAGGAAGAGATGTTAAGGGAGGTGTGGAGAGCAGGAAGATGAAAAACAGGCAAAAAGAAAAAATAACTGGAGGAGGAGGAAAATGGGCTCAGCAACGCGAACAAGATACACAGGTTCCCACGAAGTAAAAGTGGAAGGAAGACGAAGAGAGGAGAAAAATGAAGAGTGATGAAGAATGACTTGGACGATGAAGGAACAGAAAAGAAAGAGGAGGAAGAGGATGAGGAATAAGTATAAGCAGAGGAAGTGGATGAGGAAAGAGGAGGAACAAGATGAGGAATAAGTATAAGAAGAGGAAGTGCATGAAGAAATTTGGAAAAAGTAGGAAAAAGAGGTACAAGAAGTTAACAAACAAGAGGAAAACACCTATAGGAGGAAGGAAGGAAAGAAGAGAAAAGGAAAAATAAAGTGTATGAGAAGCAGAAGAAGCGAAAAATGAAACAAGGGAAAGGAAATAAAAGACAAACATCCAACTGTACCATTAAGAAAATATATATTCTTCGTATTGTAATTAATCTTTTCTCACGGTCCTGTCACTCCTATCTTCAAACAGCCTTTCCCTTCTATTATCTTGCCTTAGTGATGAAAGGGATCCAGTGGCGCCCTTGACACCAAAGCAGGGTAACGTTGCCTCCTGCTGCCACATCCTTCTCTCTAGTGTTGGTTTAGCTCTTACCGTCTCACTTTAATACGAGTTTCACGTCAGCGTGTCCTCAAATAGTTGTTTCTTTCCGCGGTGAAGACAAGTTTAAGGGGAGGAATCTTCTTGTTTTGTTTTTTTTCTCTTATCTCAACATTACCTGACTCTTCCTCCTTTTTTCATTTTCATTTTTCTATTTACGTTTTATTTCCGCCTCGTGAGTTGTTGGATTCATATCTCTCTCCACATCTATTATTTTCTATTTTTTTTTCATTTTCCTCCTCGTTTCTTGACTTTCGTTTTTGTTATGATTTCGATTTTTTGGGGAGGTTTATCTTTCTTTCATCATTTATGAATTTATTGGCTCATAACCCTACCAATTAGTTGATTTTCCTAGGTCTTCTATTTCCTTCATTATTCATCTTGCTCTCCTTCTCGTTTTGATTTTTTTTTATGTTATAGCCTATAACACCTGCAAGTATACTTGAAGAGTATGGGAAGCGCTCTCCAGATTCCACCCATTATCAGCGCATGCAATTTTATTTATAGTGGTACCCATTTAGGGCTCAAATCACCATCCAAACGCATCTTTGATATAAGGCAATTACACCTCCACCTAGAACCTGGATACCATGGTGACATGTAGGTAACTTTGAACTACTCGAGAAGTGACAAACTTTCAAGACGGCACGTGGTGGGACTCAAATCTACGCATGGACGTCTGTCTGATCCGAAGTTCACCACCTCATCCACTACGCCACCGCCTCCCAGTGATTTTTTTTTTATTGTCGTATGGTTTCTATTTTTCACACGTTATCATCTAATTACATACAATTTTTTCTATCTCATTAAATCTGTCCTCCGTCACTTTTTCATTCCTGGGGTTGAGTTGGCAAGTTGCCTCAGTGGTAAAGTGTTCGAATTGCGGCCTAAAAGTTGCAGCTTCTATCGTGACTCAAGGCCGCGTCCCGTAACCCTAGCCGCTGCAATATGACCATGCTGTGACGCCATAACTCACTCACTTTAATTTCCCTTCCCTTCTCTTCACTTCTTTTCGTGTAGAGCCAGCCTGGGAGCTACTCTTCTGCGCCTACCCCTGAATTATACCGGGAGAAAAGAAGAGCACGAACATTACGAAAAGTTTTGATACATTATGAAGACCGGATTGGGAATAAGTCATTAATTTTCAGGCCTGTGCGCACTAAGCCGAACCGGTGATGTATATCCTCCCGGGCGGTGGTGCTTCCTGCTAAAGTTTAAGTCAAAATCTCTTTCCAACCACCTTTAAATTTTTGCCTCATTTATGTAATACTCCAAAAATTTCCTTATGAAAATTAACGTTTCCTGTTATTAATTATGCAATAAGAGATTAATAAGAAACTTTTTTTTATAGATACTAAACTCTAAGGAGCATTTTTTTTTCTCGCATGTTTATCTCCTAACTGTTTACTATCCTTTTAATTCTCACATTAATCGCTACAGGCCTCGCTGAAAAGTGTATGTTTTTTTTTCTTTATATCTTTTAGTCTTTGTAAGAAACAAATAAAAAAAATCAAAAGAAGTCTACGAACACAGAAACTTTGTTCCGGAATTCTAGAAGTGGTATTGGAACATTATGGTGAAACACGTACATTACTGAGCAATTGTAATAACATATCAATTATAACGCAGATAGTCATAATTAGATATGTATTCATGGATCAGAGAGAGAGAGAGAGAGAGAGAGAGAGAGAGAGAGAGAGAGAGAGAGAGAGAGAGAGAGAGAGAGAGAGAGAGAGATACCCAAACATCCAGACAAACAGAAAGGATGTTATTGGCTCTGTTGAAGAAAACCTAACGAGGGTGTGTGTGTGTGTGTGTGTGTGTGTGTGTGTGTGTGTGTGTGTGTGTGTGTGTGGTTCCAACGGTAAACATCTAAGTAGCGTGGTGCCCTTCCCTTCAGGAGCGAGACTGAGGAGAGGGGACGATAATAAAAATAGATGAAACGTCTCTGCCACAGACCAGCAGCAGCACCAGGAATGTAATTACAGTGATGAGCTGCGACGAGAATGTTTACCTGCCCTGGGAGAGAATGGAGGGCTTTGTTGCTTACCTCAAGGACAGAAGGGAGAAGGGACAGAAGGGAGAAGGAGGAGGGGAAGGACGATGAGAAGAAAGATTAGGATTAAGGTAAGATTTAGATGGAGGAAAAGAGGGGAAGGCGGAGAAAAAAAAAAGTGAACGAGAATTAAAAGGAGGACAAGAACGAAGAGAAATGGAAGTAAAAGAGAACAGAAACGTGGAATGAAAAGAGAAAGAGGACGATAAGAAAGGGAGAATGAATTGATTGGACGATACTGTACTGGAATATATGTTGCCGCGTAAGAGAAGAGGAAGAGGAAGAGAAGGAAGGAAGATGGAATAGGAGGAAGAGGAGGAGGAGGAGGAGGACGAGGAGGATAGGAGGAGGAGAAGGAGGAGGAGGAGGAGGAGGATGGGAGGAGGAGGAGGAGGAGGAGGAGGATGGGAGGAGGAGGAGGAGGATGGGAGGAGGAGGAGGAGGAGGAAGAGGAGGAGAAGGAGAATGGAAAACGAAGAGGAGGAGGAGGAGGAGGAGAAGGAGAATGGAAAACGAAGAGGAGGAAGAGGAGGAGGAGGAGGAGGAGGAGGAGGAGGAGGAGAATGGAAAACGAAGAGGAAGAGGAGGAGGAGGAGGAGGACGAGGACGAGGAAGAGCGCAGGTACTTACCGAAGACGTTGGAGACCATTGGTGAAGTCATTAACAAGGTTTGGCTTCATGTGTTCCCAGAGGTCGGGTTTGATCTTGGAGACGTAGTACTCGGCGGAGCTTGCCCGAACTGACCCCACCCGAAGCGACATGATCTGCAGGAAGAAGAATTGCGATCACTGAAGAGAGAAAATTTGCCTACGACCTGTGAAAAGCCCAAGAAGAAACAGAGAGAGTTTATATGTAAAAGGGAAAAATAATAGTCTTGTACAGGTAATTCTTTGGCTGATGGCATGCCACTTGTTGCTTCATTCCTGTAACCTTAGTCGTCGTTGTTGGGCAGAAATGAAACTACACAGAAGAAAATTACTCTTATTCTCCATCACAGTACTTAATTCATATTTTTCGCTGATAAGCTCTAGAATTCCCTGCCTGCTGTATTTCCACTTTCCTTTCACTTGACTTCATTTAAGCTTAAAAGGAAGTTTTAAGACATTTATCCCTTTCTTTTGACTAACTCTTTCGGATCTGCAACGGGGTTGGCAACTAAGTGAGCCATTTTTTTTTTCTTGCCCTTAGCCAGCTTTCCCCACATACATAAAGACAAATTGCAAAAGTCTCTCTGTTTATCAAACTTGAGGCAACAAAGAAATAAGAGTGTGTAGACAGTGGAAGTGAAAGATGAGCCGGTTATTATAAGATAAAACACAACGTATATACTGAACTTGCGAAAAACAAAATCGTGGCTAACCAATAAAAAAATTAGAGCATCAATAAAAGGAAATTAAATGGGTGGAAGTTTCAACACATTAAGTAGACAGCAGTGTTAATTTGGACCGTCATGTAATTAAATACAGCACTTTTATTCAGGAAATTAGTCTTAATTTACGTGAAAAGTCTTTTGATAATGTACTCTGTGGGGCAGTAATATACAGTCAAGGGGGAAGGGTTAAGGAGACAAAAATTGTTCCTTATCATCGTCCTTAATTTTGTTTCTATTCCAATGCCTCTCTCTCTCTCTCTCTCTCTCTCTCTCTCTCTCTCTCTCTCTCTCTCTCTCTCTCTCTCTCTCTCTCTCTCTCTCTCTCTCTCTCTCTCTCTCTCTCTCTCTCTCTCTCTCTCTCTCTCTCTCTCTCTCTCTCTCTCTCTCTCTCTCTCTCTCTCTCTCTCTCTCTCTCTCTCTAATCCTTCTTTTCACGCTAGCACCATTCATTTCCCCTGTGCATCATTCCCATTCCTGTGCACCACGCTTCACTTACTCCACTATTCCTCACACCTCATATTCCCACGGGCCTGTCACCCCACACCTCCTTTATCCCCTCACCCCTCGTGTCTTCATCATTGTAGCCACGGGACTTCTTTACCTTGTCTTACCCATCATTTTATTTATGAATCTCTGCCTATTTATCGTACCCATGTTTCCGTTAATGGTTTTCCAGTGGTGAGACGGTCAGGCTGTCCCGTTACAGTGGCTCTCGATCTCCTGAGTGTCTGTGTAGCTGTGTTTACGGGTCAATTAAAACTTCCGTAGCGCGCGATCACAAGGGAGTTTCCAGCTTAGTGGACTGCCTCGTCACGGCGAGGTCCGCTCCTTTCTATTTAGAAAGCAACAGAGGAAAGGGAGACCGAACGGAAAGTAAAAGTAGGACAGGGTATTTGTTAGTTGGAACGGAGTAGTGGTAGGATGAAGCACAAGGGATAACTGGAAACAGGAAAGAATGAGTTTGTTGTTAAAGCAGAGAAGGAGAAAGAGACGGAATAGGAGGAAGATGAGATGTATCTTTGTTAGGTGGAGAAATTTTAGAAGTTAAAGTAAAAAAAAAATAGAAAAGAAAGAAGACGCAAACACCTTTATCCGAAATTTAGTGGTGTATTAATGTTTGCGGTATAAGTAAAGATGTTTGTGTACTACAGTCTATAATGGTAGAAAAACGCCACCTAGCAGGCCACGCGTTTTTACTGCTGCTTTGAAAGTACCATTTTCTAAATAAAAAGAATGCGGAAAGTGAAAAAAAAAAAATGGCGTCCAATTAAACACAGAGTATTTTGAAATGAAACCGTAAAATATTTTATAGTATGAAAATGAAAATAAATTATAAATGAGATAAAAAAAAATCTCTCTACGAATTTAAGTTTTCTTTAATGATTAATGGAAAGACATTGAAATTTATAGATTATTGGAAAAATCGTTTTGGCGAGGACTCTTTTATTAAAAACTTTATCTATTAGGGGAAAGGGGGACAAAAAATTAATATTAGAATCATTAATATTACAGGTGAACAACATCTGATAAAAAAATCAATCGCCCCGCAGACAGGTGAAGGACAGGTGCTTTTTCTCCTTAATTAGGGTGACAAGAATTACCGTCGTCACCTTTAAAGGGGAAGTAGAGAAGAAGGAGGAGGGAAGGTAGACAGGAGGAGGAACGGGAAGGAAGAGGAGGAGTAGGAGGAGGAAGAATAGAGGATTTATGGTGTGGAAGAGGAGAGGAAGATGAAGTGAGTGAAAGAAAAAAAATAGAAATATGGAGCAAAAAACAGAGAAACTATTGAAAAAAAAAGAATGCAGAGGAAGAGGCAGAAATAATTAAAAAGTAATGAAAAGGGAAAAGAAACAAAAAAATAACGATAAATGAAAAATAACAAAAATAGACAAAAAAGAGGAAAATTATCAGAAAAAACAAGGCAAGACTGAAAAAAAAACAATAATAAGTTTGGACTAAAAAGAAACACACACAAAAAAAGAAAAAAAAATCGAACGAAGTAGAACAGAAATAAAACAAGAAAATAATAACAATAAGATAACACTGAGGTAAACTAACAAGAGGAACAGAAGCATAAATGAGGAGGAAGGAACAAGATCCAGCACCACCACCTCTTTGACAGCAACGTTTTAGAACAAATTAACAAGAAAGGTTTCCGATAATACTTCCACGAGTAATGGCGACGGGAGGGAAAGGTGTGAAAGAAAAAGGTGGTAGAGAGAGAGAGAGAGAGAGAGAGAGAGAGAGAGAGAGAGAGAGAGAGAGAGAGAGAGAGGCGCGGTGAAGGAGAAAGGGAGAAGATAGATGGTAGAAGGATTTGGAGGAAGACAAGAGCAGCAGAAGCAGGAATAGGAAGCAAAGTAAAATCATGAAGCAGGGAAACAAATAGAAAAAAAAACATAATTTAGATACGGAAAAAAAAGCAAGATACCCAAGAAAAAGAAAGACAAAGGTAGAAGAAATAGAGAAAAAAAAAATCAAATCAAGGAAAGGGGAAAAATGTAAATCAGAGGAGGTAGAGGAGGAGTTAAAAATATAATGAATAAAAGAAAGGGATCAGAAAGAGGGAGAGGTAATAAAAAGATGATGATAAGGAACAGTAAGATAAGGAAGAAAAGGAAGAGAAGAAGGAGAAAGAGGAGAAGGACGGGTGAAGGAAGAAGAGATGGTCTTTGGTGGTGGAGGAGGAAAAGAATGACAACCATGAAGAGGAGGAGGAGGAGGAGGAGGAGGAGGAGGAGGAAGGATTGTGGTACTGGAAAGAATAATACTGAATTTGATATTCCTATGAATATATATATATATATATATATATATATATATATATATATATATATATATATATATATATATATATATATATATATATATATATATATATATATATATATATATATATATATATATATATATATATATATATATATATATATATATATATATATATATATATATATATATATATATATATATATAGAGAGAGAGAGAGAGAGAGAGAGAGAGAGAGAGAGAGAGAGAGAGAGAGAGAGAGAGAGAGAGAGAGAGAGAGAGAGAGAGAGAGAGAGAGAGAGAGAGAGAGAATATAGTGATCAAAGGGAGTAAGCAAAATAAGTTTAGTAAGGAAAGAGGTTGTAAGGGAAGGAATGAAAAGAAGAAAAAGGGAAGGAAGAGGGAAGAAAGATATAGAGTAGGCAAGGGGAGGAAAGGAAGGACGAAGTAAGGAAGGAAGAAATGGAATGGAATGATGGGAATGGGATAAGGAAAGGGAGTTAAGAAAGGAGGAGGAAGGGAAGGAGAATTAGGACTCTTTGTGCAACACTCATAAATTTGATTACTATTTCACAGTTATTGTACGAAGAGTTGCCTTCTTTGTTTTGTCTTGTTGTTCTTGGTTTCGTACGCTTTTCTTTGTTGTCATGCTTCCTACTTCTGTTACTACTACTACTACTACTACTACTACTACTACTACTACTACTACTACTACTACTACTACTATTACCACTACTAGTACTACTATTACTACTACTTTACTAGAACTCAAATTATCTTAGAAATAAAGAAAAAAACCAAGTCAGACCTAACCTACAAACTCTCTCTCTCTCTCTCTCTCTCTCTCTCTCTCAATCCGCTTACTTCCCATCGCCACATTTCATTCCTCCGTAGCTTGCCTGGCGTCCCAAGTTCAAATCTAAGCGTGAAATCACATAAACACATTTCGGTGGCAGCCAGGAAGAGCTTGCATTTCCTGTGCTCATGAACCCCAAAAGTTTTCGAGCCCTCAGCACCGCAAGTCACCAGCGGGCGTGTGTCCTTCGGGTCCTGGTGGCTGAATGTGTGATGGAAATGGTGGGTGCAGTAATATTAGGATGTTTTTAATTTAGGGGGGGGGGGAAGTGCTACTCTTAGTGTTGGTGATAGTGGTGGTGGTGATGGTAATGGTAATGGTGGTGATGGTGGTCGTTCTGTTTTTATCTCCATAGCCAAGTTTTCTCGTTGTTCTTTTGCCAACTTTTTAATTTATTTTTTATTTTGTTTTATTTTTTTGAATGAAGTTTGGTTGGGTCATGGGGGTTCACCAGCCATTATGCGGCTCCAGCATGCTTCTTAACAGAACGCAAGCACACACACACACACACACACACACACACACACACACACACACACACACACACACACACACACACACACACACACACACTCTCTCTCTCTCTCTCTCTCTCTCTCTCTCTCTCTCTCTCTCTCTCTCTCACACACACACACACACACACACACACACACACACACACACACACACACACACACACACACACACACACACACACACACACTCTCACTCTCTCTCTCTCTCTCTCTCTCTCTCTCTCTCTCTTTCCGTGGATGTGATTTATCAACCTCCCGGGACCTTATCTAGCCACCAGGCTCTCTAGAGCTCCCGAATTCTCCAGCTTTTACTTTTCTTGAGACCAGCTAACTCATCTAATATTAATTTATTAGTAATTTATTAAAGTTCATTGTTTCGCGGGGCACGAATAAACAGAGAAATAGAACAATGGTAAGTAGGGAAGATTTGAACGTATGAAGTGATATTTAAGGAAGATGTGTTTGTATAAGTGAAGTTCAGATCCAGTGTAAATGCTCCACACACTCAAGTCCTTCTACAGCTCCACCCTGTAACCCTTCGTGCTCTTCTCCTTTCATCCCTCCTCCAACGCTCCATCACGAGCCCGAAGCAGGGACCTCATCTTGTTTTGATATACTCAGAAGTGCGCATCGACCCGCAGAGAACGGGTCATCTGGTTTTCCCTCCCGTTTCCCCTCCTTTCCCTTACTTCTCATCACTTAGCTGGGCAAAGGAGGCTGTATTTTTCCTAAAGATTACAATGTGCTGAGGAGGAAAGGATGTTTGTGTGTGGATTTTACTCTCCCTTCCTCCTCATACACAAACACACGAGCGGAAAGAGAAAAGAATAATAAATATGTTGAGAGTGCGGTCGTTCAGGTGACGTGCAGCAGTTGAACATCAACTAAAGCTTATTTAAGGCGTTCCCTCAGGACTCGAAGCACGCAGACACAGGCAGTGTATTCCTTGTTAAACTGCGATTTTCCAGACGCAAGACCGCTGGATGCTGGTACATTTGTTTGGACATTTTCCCCCTTTCATGGACTGTTCTCTACCGGGGAAGTTTGATAGTGGGTTCAATGGCGGAAAGGATGTGAATGTGTGTTTTTGTGTAGAATATATAGTCTAATATCCGTTATTAAAAAATACTCAGAATTCTTAAGGGGAAAATACGTAGAATATAAATATAACCATAACAACGGCGCTGAACTGTCTACAAAGGTCTATGAAATAAATGTCTGAACAAAAGTCTTCCGTGCAAAGCCCCAGTCTTTCAAGAGCAGCAGCATCAGCAGCAGCAACTTTACCTCTATTCACGGACGCGACTCGGCCTCTAACACACGGACAAAGCCGCTAGATTTACGCCTCCATAACCCATCCCAGCCTTGCAAACTCGAGATTCTGTAACTCCGGCTGTGCTTGCCACCAATTCCCCTCCACGCTTCGCTTTCTGGAGATGGCATGTGCAAAGGGAGTAGTGAGAGGAGTGAAGGGAAGGGAAGAAATAGACAGCAGACCTTAATTCAATACCTTTTGGACGACTTTAGGTGAATTGAATATGAATAAGAAAGAACATGTCGCAGTAGAACCTTGTGGGGAAAATGAAGTTGCCTCTAGGCCTTTTGTGGTCCGTCTCAAGAATCTAAAATTAGAGTCGGATTTGCATAAAGATCGGTACCAGGAGAAGACGCAGACCATGATCTATTCTGTGTACGGCCTGCGTCTCTGCTTCACGTTTACTGCTTCTGTCATCACCCAAACTGTGTTTATCTTGGGTTGTGGCCGAGGAGAGAGAGAGAGAGAGAGAGAGAGAGAGAGAGAGAGAGAGAGAGAGAGAGAGAGAGAGAGAGAAAATAATTACACAAACATACAAAGAACTCTTGGAGAAAGTTATCAGAGAGGTATTCAAATTTGTAGTGGAAAAAGAAAGAAAGGCTTTAATAAAATTTTCAGTCTATTATGTTTGTTCTTTGAAGCTTATTGAGAATCTTTTATTCGGAAATCAACTCGTTATTGAGGTATTTTCTGCTGTATTGTCTAAGAATTAAGGTCTTCGTCATTCTATTTTAAACGTGAATGAAAATTTTATGACAGTCTTGTTAAACTAGCTTCACACTATTTTCTCACAATCATTTGCATTTTGACATTTTTTTTTCATACAGTTTCTTGAATAAGTTGTTCTGTAGCTTAGAAAATATTATGTTAACATCGAATTCTGACTTTCACGTGTGCATTCAAATACTTTTCCTTCACAGTACTTTGAGTATCATTACAGCATTACCATAGCAATGCAATAATTCATAAACAACCTGGTCACACTTTCTGCTTAAATATACATACACATGTAAAACACTTGCTGCTAAGCCATGGAATTACTGAAACTTTCAAATTTATCTTTCTTTTCTTATGTTCACCTCTTTTCACTCCATAAGTCAGGCATTACTGCAACTTCCTTTTCTTTCCTTTCATAATTTTCTTCTTTTATGTATTCTTTCCACTCCACCACCCTCCCACTCTCCCTTCTCTTGGTTCCTCATCCTCTCCTCTGATCCCTCCAACCCTCCGCCCCGTCCAGTGCTTCATTACCTGCCAGTTTAAAAGGAAAGACCGATCCTTCTTCTTCCTTTCCATTTGCCATTTTTACTTGCCGTTTTCTATCAAATATTCTGTCGAACCTGATTTTCTTTCGGTTACACTTACGATGTTGGATCTCTTTATTGAAGCTGCATTTATCAGTTTTTTTTTTCTCTCAAAACAAACATATATTACATTTTCATCATTCAGAAATATATGGAATCTAGACGTATGATCCATTGTTTCATTAATTATCTTCGGGCAACGGAATTGTGTCATATAGTGCCATACAGTTTACTGTGATATTTTAACGTAACTATCAGATCGAGTCATCTTATGTGTTGGGTGGCTGGAGTCCTTCAGGGAGAGTGTATGGAGGTTAGTGGCGGTGTATGGTGTATGCATGCAGGATGATTTGATTTATGTTTATGATCCACTCTGAGTGATCATATTCTTCGTTAATTCTCTCACTGTTTCTTTTAACTGCTTCTGTCTCGGATAGTGGAGTGGAATTGATTATTAATGGCAGGTGGTAGGCGCATTACTACAAATGTAGACTTCCTGGCAAAGTTTCCCAGAAGTTCTGCCAGAAGTTAACCCAAAACCGTCACGTCACTTCACGCTGCGCGGCTTGATCGGCCTTTACTTCACTCGGACGCAGAATCGGATTAACTTACAGGTTCCTGTCAATCTTCACACACTACTGGAGGGTTTTGCACTTAATCACAGCGACAGCGGCATTAATGCAGAGTAAGAGGGCAGTTATCCATCTGCGGAGGCGGAATTTCGTTTGGCATCTCTCTTCCTTCGCTTCCTCCAGTAACTTTTGGAACAATCCTCTTAGCTCAGCGGCACTACCAATCCCAAACTCCAGCCACTCCTGCCTGAACCCACGCCATGAGGGGAGGGCGGGAGGTGGCGGGGACGGGAAGGGCGGCAGGGTCGTGAGTGGTATTAGGAAGGGGAGGCCGCGTACCTCGCTATCCTGATTTAGAGGTCAGTGGGTCGTTATGAGCGACACTAATGCAATTTAGGGTAATCCTGAGCCTTTTCGGGATGCAGCGGAGAATGCAGCGGAGAGGATCACGCCAAATTATTCTCAAGTGATATATTGGCTCAATAATTCGCTGTAATGAAAATGTTAATGGGAAATAATCCGAACAATGGGAGTGCTAGAGAAAAATTGCACGTTGGCGTTACTTCGTTGCTATTATTAGATTCCGTGGCGAATAAAGTTAACATCTCATTCCTTAGCATTGCAAGAGAGACTCCTAGTGGCCTCGCTTTGTCATAAGACGGTCCTATATAGTCACAATTTACATCTTGAAGTATTATGGATTCAAATTTACACAGCTATCCCTCAATTGATTAGTTAGACAAGAATAGAGTATACATTAACTTTCACCAACAGCATTTACTGATTTTTTTTGGGGCTAATTTAAATTGAAGATGAAGCTGGTACTCTAAACTATGCAACTAAGTGAAGGAGAGAATTCTATAAGTGGAGAATAGATAATAGAAAAATGGTCTTTCATGTTTTTGGTTAGTTTTCGGTGTCTGTTTGTCGTTATTTTTATCTTCTTTTCATCCTTTTGATTTTACTTTTAGGTTTTCTTTCGGTCCCTCCTTTCAGTCTCCTCTTCAAGTTTTCTTTTCCATTCGCATCTAGCTTCTTTTGTTCTCTCATGACACTGGCAATCCTCTCCTGTCAGCATCTTCCTGTCTCTCTTTTATCTTCATTTATCCACTCCTCTCCTTTCCTCGTTTTTCATCAGCAACATATTTTCCATCGTTCCTTCCTCCATTTTCTACAACAAAATCATACCATCATATATCACTATCATCATTACATTATATTTCATCTCATTAAGATGCTAATGTTGCGTTCCTAATTTTATCAATCAGTCGGTGAGTCAGTGAGTCAGTTATTTCAATATGTGTCTTGTATAATCTTTTTCCTCTCGTCTCTCATCTCAGGCATTATCATGATCCTACTGTTGTGGTGCCGAATATCAATCAACCAATCATTCAGTCGATTCCATTCTATGTATTTGTCCGTATAGTTTTTTTTCCTCTCGCACTACACATTCTTTCATCTCATCTCGGTGGTGCATTATCTTAGAATTGTGGAGCCAAATATTAGTCAAATAATCAATCCGTTAGTCAATTAGTAAATTTTCTGTCATATAAACTTATCCTTTTCTCTTTACTCACATCCTGCCATCTCATCTCTTGTGCTTTATAACGTTAGTTCTGGCGCCAAATATCAGCCATCTAATCAAGTAATAATCTCTTCCCACGCACACAACTTTCATCTTACCCCGTCTTTTTTAGTCCTCTCTTTCCACTTCCTCGAGTCATCCACTTCACTCATTCCTTCGTTTAATGGTCGCCTACTTCTTCTTCTTTCCTTTCCTAGTCCTTCTCTTTCAGGTAACTTGGTTATCTCACTAATTGTATCAGAAATCTTGCAGCGACTGTCTCTTCTTTCTGGTCAGATAGGATGCTTAGTAAGATTCTTCTTTGGCAGCGAAGATATCTTGTGCGCTTTAGTTTGATAATTATGCAAGCATTCCATGAAGGTGTGAAGAACTGACTGTTTGGGCAATTCATAAATAGTGCTTTCCTTCAGTCTTGTCTTTTCATCTAGCGCAGTGGTTCCCAAACTTTTCAAACTTACGGAACCTTTTTCGCACTACCTGGTGTTCGGCAGAACCTCTCTACGACCCCCTCACCCAATATTTGCTGAACTCCCTGCCAAGTTGGTGAAACCTCCTTTCTCTCTCTCTCTCTCTCTCTCTCTCTCTCTCTCTCTCTCTCTCTCTCTCTCTCTCTCTCTCTCTCTCTCTCTCTCTCTCTCTCTCTCTCTCTCTCTCTCTCTCTCTCTCTCTCTCTCTCTCTCTCTCTCTCTCTCTCTCTCTCTCTCTCAAGATGCAAATGATTTAATTCCTTTCATACCTACTTTTATTCAATCTTGTTCATGTTAATAGGTTAAGGTAAGCTTTTGTCAAACGTATTTTTATCATGGAACCTTTGACTGGTCTTCACGGAAACCTGGGGAATACAGTTTGAGAACTACTGATCTAGCGGATATGAATGAGGCTAGTGTAGACATCAGTGTATATTATTTGTACGTAAAAAGATCACTGGTCAAAAGGGTAATGAAAAAAAAAGAAAATAGGTTACACTGAAGATATCTGTAGTTGGAAAATGGAGACAGAAAGCTTCACGTAAACTAACTTATTTTCTAACGAGAAAAGACTGTAAACGTTAAAACTAAACTAAGCTCTGAAGAAAAAAAAAAAAAAAAAAAAAAAATATATATATATATATATATATATATATATATATATATATATATATATATATATATATATATATATATATATATATACACACATATAACCGTAAAAAAAAAACTATGATAACAGGAAAAATTGAGCGAAAAAAAACAAAGAAAAAAAAAAACGAATGTATGAAAAAAAATCTCATCTTGGATTTAACAATGTCAACATCGTTCTTGAACACCATGAACTAAAAGAGACTTCTTTTCTTTCGCTCTTTATATGGTTTCTTTGTACAGGATTTAATGTCAGTACTGCTCTCACTGCACCAAGCCGGGAAGTCACAAGACGTAGAGGTGGTTGGGGAGGTGTCTTATCCTATTCTATCCTGAAGTACCACATGTGCTGTAGTAATTCCGCGTTGTAAATCAGTAACTTTCAAAGAGCCTGTTTTTCCTGTATAACCCTTTGTAAACATGAAATTATCCTCTCCCAATTAGTCAGCATTGTCAAGTCTCTCTCTCTCTCTCTCTCTCTCTCTCTCTCTCTCTCTCTCTCTCTCTCTCTCTCTCTCTCTCTCTCTCTCTCTCTCTCTCTCTCTCTCTCTCTCTCTCTCTCTCTCTCTCTCTTATTTAAACATAACTTTGTACATAGGACTATGCACCCAAAGGCACACTGTCGTGTGCTATCTATTCTAAGGGTAATACTACCTATTTGGTTACAATATTTACAAAACTCTCAAGATAGATAAATATACAATATTTCTTAAGATAGACTCAGTATGCTACATATTTTAATGTACTTTATAACTATACGTGCTGCATTAAGACTAAATGGTCAGTATATAAATGGAGCACTATTCACTCTTTCATCGCACTGCACTGCACTGAGTGTCACGTCACGATAAGTGCAATGGAATTGGCAGTGTCTGTCTCCACTTAGGAGCCATCATTTTGACACTGTGAGTGTTCATCTCCTGGACGTGAGGCACCACGGCAGTGAACAAGTTCCACATCCTGGAGATATTTCCAACGAAGGGGCGTTGTTGCTGACACCCATGGGAACGCGGCACTTCTACGGCATCACCACCATTGAACACCGTTCTCGTGCTCCGTGTGGAGACTCTTAGAGAATGACGCAGCCCTGCCAGATGTGGCACTCTTTGCACCTGTGCCTTATGGAACACTACGATCATTGCCACGTCTCTGCGGTGTTCCAGTGAATCAAGAGGACGCTCAGGCTCTGGGTGAGGTGGTAGTGCAGCATCTACTAGCCGTATGGCGCGGCGTTGGATGCTGTCCAGTCTCCTTCTGTGTGTGGCGGCACAGGACATCCAGGAGAGAGCTGCGTACTCAAGGTGGGGCCGCACCTGTGCCTTGTACAGCAGCAGTCTCCCTTCCTGTCGAGGAAACTGGCGATCCTTCTGAGAGCGGAGATCCTGTGAGAGGCTTTCTTGGCAATGGTTTTGACATGGCTGTCAAACCTCAGCCCTCGATCCACCTCCACTCCAAGTATCTTGACGTCATCTTGGAGTGGGAGAGCAGCAGCGCCAAAAGACAACTTTCCTGCCATTGCTGCCATGGCGGCTGGGGACCGAGAGACAACCATTGCCTGTGTCTTCTCCGGCGCGAATGTCACTTGCCAGCGAGCACCCCACTCCTTTATCACTCGTAGCTGCTGATTGATGGCCTCAGCAGCCCGCCCACTGTCCTGGCGTGGATAGGTATAGGAGAGGTGCAGTCATCAGCATAGGCCATGACTCCTGGCAGTAGCTGGAGAAGGTCATCCACGTAGATATTCCACAGGAGTGGGCCAAGAATTGAACCCTGTGGCACTGATGCCTCCACAGGCAGGGACTCAGATGTTTGCCCGTTGACAACCACCTTGAGGCTTCTGTCCTGCAGGTAATTTCCCAGGAGTCGTAACAAGCCACCCTGGATGCCTTTAGCACGGAGCTTTTCTAGTAAGCCTCTGTGCCATACTTTATCAAATGCTCCTGCTATGTCCAAGGCAACCACGACAGTGTCCTTGCCGTCGTCGAGGGCGTCCTGCCACTGCCTGGTGAGGAGCATCATCAGGTCGGAGGTTGACCTTCCAGATCTGAACCCAAACAGTTGGTCTCTCTCTCTCTCTCTCTCTCTCTCTCTCTCTCTCTCTCTCTCTCTCTCTCTCTCTCTCTCTCTCTCTCTCGATACATTTAAACACTTCCAACAACAACAACAAAGTTTACAAAGACTGCACTGTACCTAAAAGAAGGAACAGCATGGTATTCTCTCTCTCTTTCTCTCTCTCTCTCTCTCTCTCTCTCTCTCTCTCTCTCTCTCTCTCTCTCTCTCTCTCTCTCTCTCTCTCTCTCTCTCTCTCTCTCTCTCTCTCTCTCTCTCTCTCTCTCTCACACACACACACACACACACACACACACACACACACACACACACACACACACACACACACACACACACACACACCAGTAACCGAATCCCTCCAAGACCTTGTCACACCTCAGAACGATCAATTAGGACATGGGTGAGGAGCTGTGATGGGCTTCTTTACTACCCACTAGGGGGAATCTGACCTTAATTTGCCTGTAGACGAGGAGCGTGTAGGTATCTTCTTCTCCTCATCCTCTTTCTCCTTGGCTTTTGCGGGAACTTTCACCTCGCTTTCTTCCTCGCCTCATTTATATTCGTAGTCAGCCGGGACGTGCTCTTCCATCCCAGCGTCTCAGGGTTGTCACCCCAAAATTGTAGCTCTCCTTCCATGTGTTGTGTTTGCATGAACGCACGTGCCAGTGATGTGTGTGAGGGTGTGTGTGGGTATGTATCTTTGTGGATGAGTGTTTCGTACAAGCCTGCCCCCATTCCTGCCTGTCTGTTGTCTGCCTGAGGGTGTACTTGTAGCATGTGTTTGTGTGACAGATGAAATGTAAGAAGCAGAGAAGATGAGAGCAGGAGAGAATTAACAAACATTGTGTTATATATCTTGTGCGTCCTCTCTTTCTGCTTTTATAGACAGACATACTTACACACATACACACGAAGACGAGAACAGAAAAAAATACATCTCATTCCCTTTGTGTCTTTCTCCTTGTCACATGTCCTCTTCATTTAAAAACGTCTACTGGTTTCACAATGCTAGAAATGTATGTCCTTTCGTATAGCTTGGTTTTTCCTTCATGCATTCCTGGAGGAGTCGCTTTAACCTGGTCTTTTCTTTGCCTGCAGGTGAAGGAGAGCAGTGCGTGAGGGTCCGTGAGGCTTGTGGAGGGAAAGGAGGAGGGAGCTGCGAGTTGTTTTCTTGAAGGTACCATTTAGGAAACCGAGCGCAAAGTGGATAGGAGTTAAGAAACACTTCTCCACTTCTCCCTCCCCCCACACACACACACAGACACAGACACACACACATACACACATACAGAGACACAGACACAGACACACACACACACACACACAGACACACACACACACACACACACACACACACACACACACACACACACACACACACACGCACGCACGCACGCACGCACGCACGCACGCACGCACGCACACACACACACACACACACACACACACACACACACACACACACACACACACACACACACACACACACACACACACACACACACACACACACACACACACACACACAGAGAGAGAGAGAGAGAGAGAGAGAGAGAGAGAGAGAGAGAGAGAGAGAGAGAGAGAGAGAGAGAGAGAGAGAGAGAGAGAGTTTTATAGCCGTAGGATTAAGGTGGTTGCCAGAGTGTATTCTCTTCCCGTTCGTCTTATTTTGAGGATTTGTGGCAGGGTGATAAATGTCTTGTTTTATCTTGTCTTTGAATCGTCTTGCCGCACATTTTACTCTTCCTCTTTGGTTCTCGCGTGACTTGCGTTGTTCACTAAGGAAGGGGTTCAGTTTTTTTTCCTCTCTTTATCAAGGTCGTAACTCTTCTTTTATTGTCAGAGGTCAGACTTTATCCTACCTACATCCTCTTATAACTTTCCACTTCATGTCATAACACTTCTTACCCCTTTATTGATTAGGAGTAAATATCACTATTCTTTTCCTTCATTTATGTTCAACACTGAGTTAGATTTCAGATAGAAACTACGTAGGTGTATACCTACTTCCACACCTCAGTATTAGATAAATTACTGTCGAATCACGGTGTTAACATCTGCACATAGACTGTCCCTATGCCACATTTAACAAATAGATTAAAGATAAATTGCTATTGTCATAGTGACATAATAATACGTAACTTTACCTTTGCCTGTGTCTTCAGTGTCCCGAACAGTCTTTCAAGAGCAATATACAGAAAGCTCTTGCATAAGTAAAAAAAATAATATTCCTTGGCGATGTCGTTGCAAAAATTACCCGAAACACACATTTCTCTCTATCTGTTGGTAGCACTCTTGGTCGGTTGGTTATAATAACAGAATGAACAGCATCCATAAAGTAGCTATCTCCTACCGCCGCGCTCTGGTCTCTCAAAAATATACATGAACACAGTGGTTGCATCGAGGCATATCGATGACGGAGGTGCAAGGAGCCTCCAGACTCCCGATCGACTCTCTTACCCTTTTGCTTAGACTCCTGCTTTGGAAATTGCGTTCATGTTGGAGTGTCGTGGAAGCAGAATGCATCCTCGGGCCTCTGCTCACGTACCAGCGCTATAAATCCAGAAGGGAAATGCCGTAGCGAAGGTTACTGCCACCCTACTTCATCTTGACCCGGCGGCGAGTCACTTTCGTAATATCTTTTTGGCTGAGGTGTGTGCTAGGTTCCTCGTCCAGCAGCAGGAGCTGAGAGACATCACGATATAGTATATATAGGGAAGAGATTTGAGTCACAATACCGGTACGAACATTTGTAACCCCATGTGATATTGAATTAACGTGAGGCATGTAGGAAAGAATTGTTCTGTGCTTCAGAACGTTAGATTAAGCTGCTGGTGTCTTGATTTAGCACGCATGGGCTTGGGTGATATAATACAACAGTAGCACTAGAGTAGTAGTATATATTGGTCAATCTTAGAGTATATTTGGTTGCTTTATTCTTTGACAGTGACTCAAATATAGTAACGAATTAATTTATCAAACATATTGAAAACTCAATAATGTTTTTTACCCATTATTTTGAGTTATTTTAAAACAATTGATTGAATAACAGAACTCTCTCCTTTATTAGATTTTGCTGCCAAAGATGTCTGCGAAATTGTACTTCTATCTTGCAGATCATTTCATTGGTCTTCAAAAGAAACCCTAACATTGAAGTGTTAAAAGAAATATTGGTGCATTGATCAACTGATTTGAATTATACAACAGTGTTTCAGATTATTTGTATCTTCATGTACCACCTCACGTCATACAAAGCTATGTAGCGCACACTTTCAGGAGGAAGAGCCATTTCTTTATCAGGCATATTTTCCATAAACTTCGTGGAACTCCGATGATTTAATGAACACGAAGACCGTGCAGAATAAACATTACACAGGAGAAAGAAAACACGGAGAGAAACTAACTATACGTAAACTCACGCTACTCTATAAAAGTGAAACGCCAAGGCCACTGAATTAATTACGGTTAGCAGATTAATTATACTTCTAAGGGACAAAAGATGAGCGACGGAGTGGAAAACAATTAAGACTTAGAGGCATGAAGCGCTACACTAATGAGTTCATGAGCGGAAGGTCGGCCTGGGTAAATTACAAAGTAGTCAGTAGGCGTCTTTTTTGGGGGGAGTGGGAAGACTTCACGGGGAATATATTGGGTTGAAAAAAAAGGAAACTCGTGGCTGGAGAATTCTCGCCTCTCTTGCCCCCAGTCCTGCTTTAATCCCCGGGCGGCTCACGAGGGCACGGCGCGGGCTACGGTGTTGTACTGAGTGAGAAGAGGGGAGGGACAGGGGGCGATGCAGCTGAATGGGGTCGTTAAGGTTTATGTTTCGCCTTATCTTTAGTTTGCCTGTTTTCTCTTGCTGTGCTTTTCTCTTCCTCTCTCTTCCCTTCTCTGCTCTTTGTTTTCGTTGGCAGTGTGTTCTTTCTCGATACGTTTTCTCCTTTCATTCTGTTGTTCTTGGCGGAGGTGGAGATACTGTTATAATTGTTATTTTAATTTAAAGGAATATAAACTGCAATGAACGAGTAGACAAACCCCTTTCTACTTGCCTTGATATTAAAGATATCATTTTTATTCTCTAAGTGACTGGTCGTCTTACATTTTTATTTCTCTCAAGCCGTGGAAGTCATTAGAGGCAAGATGGTGAGGGCAGGTGAGAGAGGTAAAGCAGCAGAAGGAAGGGGTGGTGGGGGTGAGGAAGATGGAGGAGACAGGCGGGAACAAACGGGGTCAAGATCTCTTACAAAGACTCTTGGGTAATTGTGTAGCGAGACATGATTAGTGGAAGACTTGTGTTGGATCGATTGATTTATGCTCCAGCCAATGAATAATGTTATATATTGATGTCAGCAGTGGAAGGTCCTCAAAAAGATACCAATTATATATGATACTTCTACTTTCATAATATTTACGTACATTTCCTAAACTATTTCTCTTGAGAACACCAAAAAAAAAAAAAAAAAAACTACAACAAAATAAAGAAAGCTTCACTACTAGGGAAGTGCGCGTGAAAGTCTGTTAATTGTCACTTGGCGCAGAGATTAATGGTGTAATGAGACGTAGTGAGCTAAGATGGGACGAGTCTGGGCGTTGAGGGGCTGGGGAACGAAGTGTTGTGTAGGTAATGGTGAGTAGCGTGGAGGGGTAAGAAGTTCAGGTGGGACAAGGAGTGCAAGTTAAGGTGCCGAGAAGAATTTGCATGAGAAAGAACCAGAGTAAGGATAGAGACAGAAAGAGTGAGAGAGAGAAAAAAAACTAGTAAAAGTAGCAAAGAGAGGAAAGAATAGCGAGGAGGGGAGTAGGGAGGAAAACAAGTGGTGGAGGAAAAAAAAAGGTAAAAAAAGAGAGGTGACAGTAAGGTCAAGGTTGACTGTGGAAAGGAAAGTTGTGTGTTTCAGTATATTATTTCACTTTACTTTGTTATTTTACTGAAGTAAGTTGTGAATATTTACTGAAGCATTTCCAAGGACTAATTTTATAGGGTTATTTTCTTTCATAATAAGTACACGAATTTTGTAACACACACACACACACACACACACACACACACACTCTCTCTCTCTCTCTCTCTCTCTCTCTCTCTCTCTCTCTCTCTCTCTCTCTCTCTCTCTCTCTCTCTCTCTCTCTCTCTCTCTCTCTCTCTCTCTCTCTCTCTCTCTCTCTCTCTCTCTCTCTCTCTCTCTCTGTATTCTCATATGTTTTCGTTTCTTGGAACTAAAGATATATGAAAAAAGCAAACAAACCAGCTGATCGATACCTTGAGGATTTTACAACTTCTCTTTGTTGTTTTTTCTCCTTCCTCTTCTTCCGTCTTTTTCGTTATAGTCTTCCTACTCTCCTTCGTCCTTTCCGCTTTTATTCATCTCGCATTCATTCTCCTCTTTCATGTTTTCATCTTTTGATTTCTCCTGCTATTCCTTTTCCTCTTAATCCTTTCCTTCTATCTCCATTACATTTTTTCCTTCTCTATTTCCTCCTTGTCTTCTTTCCTTTCCCCATATTCTACTGTGTCTTCGTCTTTCTCTTTTTCTACTCCTACTCCTCTTCATTCATTTACTTGCTGCTTATGATCTCTTTTCTTCTTGCTCTTTTGTTTCCTCCTTGCCTCTATTTTTCCATTGTCTTCTTTTCCTCTTTGTTTCTCATGTTATCTTTCTTTTGTTTAGTCCTTTCAATTTATTTTTTTTTAGATTTTTCATTTGCTTTAAACATAAATATTTCTTCTCTACTTTGTTTCGATTGATTTTTTTCTCATCCTATTGAATCTTACTTTTTTGCATCTTTCTTATAACCGTTCTAATTTATTGCCTCTTCCTCTTCCTCTTCCTCTTCCTCCTCCTCCTCCTTCTCTTCCTTGTCCATATCTTTCATGTAGACCCATCTCTTCACTTTCAGTCCTTTCACTCATTTGCGTCTCAGTCTCACAAGCACCATTAAATTCTTTAGGATCTTGAGAGAGAAAGATTTAAAAAAGCGATCGAAATCCACATAAAACCAAGAGAAGGATGAAGAATAATTTCCTGCAAGATAAGGCATGAGTTATTGCGATAAAAACGAAGATGCAAAAGAATAAGAAGAGAAAGAAGGGAAGGCTGGAGAGAACAGGAAGAGGAATGAGCAAGAAGGGGGAAAGAAAAATAAAAGTGATCAGAAAGAGGGAGAGCGAAGAGGGACAGATTTATTGAAGGATTATAACGCACTGACGGATGAGTAGGAAGGCAGTTTGAAGGAAAGGAGAGAGAAAAAAAAGAAGGAAGGGGAGATAAGAGGGAAGAAGACTGAAAGGAAGTGGCTCAGAACAAGTTACCGTAAACACGTGTAGTTGATGAAGAAATAACGTAGAAAAATTATCAGCCATTGTGAAGAGTGATGCATCAAAGGTAGCGGAAGGAAAAGAATAAGAAATGGTAGGGAAGCCTCCAAATATTCCTAATCTTGAAGGAAAAAGAAAAAAAGAAGGTGAAAGATTGCTAAAAATAAGAAAGTTAAGAGGAAAGTAAGGGATGAGAAATAGGAAACGAAGAGGAAGATAAGGGATTTGAAAAAAAAACCCCCCAGAAAACTATGCCATATAAAATTTTAAAGAATGAGGAAAAAGGGAAGGAAAGAGAGAAAAAAAAACAGGTGACAACTACGCCATACAAAAGTGAAGGACTCGGAAATAAAAGAAGGAAAATTAAGAAGAGAGGATAAAGTAAGCAATACTAGAGCATTTCAAAGAGAAAAAGAGAAAACAAGGAAAGGAAATGAAAAAAGAACTGCCACATTAAAGTGAAAGAAGCGAAAATAAAGAAAAAAATAAAAGGAATAAAAAAATAGAAGAAAGGAGGAAAAAATAATAAACCAGTCCATTTGAAAGTGAAAAATGAAGAAAAATGGAAAGGAGGCAAGAAAATAGGAAGACAAATAAGCTTACAAAAGTAAATATGGGAAATAGGGAAGCAAATTGAAGAAGGGAGGAAATAGGAAGATAAACTAGACCTATGGAAAGTGATAAATGAGGATAAAAGGCAAAGAAGCGAAAAAAAAGGAAAACAATAAACCATATAAAAATAGAAAAAAGAGGAAATAAGGAAGCAAATGGAAGAAGGAAGGAAATAAGAAGATAGACATTACTAAACCTATTGAAAATAAAAAATGAGCAGAAAAGAAAAGGAAGAGAGAGAAAAAAAAAGCATGACAACTGAACCATACAGAAGTAGAAAAAGGGAGAAATAAGAAAATAAATGAAAGAAGGAAGAAAATAGGAAGATAAAACTAGACCTATGGAAAGTAAAAAAAAAAATGAGGAGAATAGGAAAGGAAGCGAAAAAAAAAGAAAGACAGCTAAACAATACAAAAGTAGAAAAAGGAGGAAATAAGGAAATAAATGAAAGAAGGGAGGAAAAAAGAAAGACAAACCACGCCATTTGAAAGTTAAGAATGAGGAGAAAAGGAAAGGAAGCGAAGAAAAGAAAGACAAATTAGCCATACAAAAGTAGAAAAAGGAAAGAAATAAGGAAGAAGGGAGGAAATAGGAAGGAAAAGTAGGTCGTACAAGTCGTAAAGGCAACATCTGGTGGGTCAATGGTGTAAGGAGGAAAAAAAAAGAAAAGAATTGTACTACTGAGATATTCTCGTGGACACATCACCTCGTAGCCTGGGGGAGGGAAGCCAACTGAAGCCAAGTGAAGCAACGCCGTATTAACTTCTGGAGTACGATGTTTTTGTTCTTTTTTCGTGTTTTATCTCATGTTTTTTTTCTTAATATTTTGTTACTTGCTGACTCTTCCTGTTTTTGTTGTTTTTAATAGTTACTTTTTTTCTCTACTTGTTACTTTTCTTGACTTTTTATCAGATTTTATTTTGTTTCTATATTTTTTGACCTTTTTTGTACTGATTTGTTTCTTTAATACTTTGTTATTTAGTTTATTATTATTTCTTTATCAATTTTCGTGTCCCTCACAAATTTACTGTCTTTTTCTTGAGTTTCTTTCTTGATTTTCTTTCGTTTATCTATTTACTTATTTATTCATTATTCTTTTTTCGTGTAGAGTCGTTCGAACGATCGCCTCTTTTGAACCCGATCATTAATTCACCTTTCAGCGTTTCCTCTTTTTCTCCTTCATCCTCCCATCCTTCTTTTTCTCCTCCTCCTCCTCCTCCTCCTCCTCTCCTTTCTCCTCCTCCTCCTTCTCCTCCCCTTTCTTCTCCCCCTATCTGCCTACTTCACTCCACTTTTGTTGCGCGAGAAAGACCATCACTCGCAGGTATCCTAAAATATCCCAGTGTTCGGTTCCTCCCCTACATTTTATTTTATTTTTTTTCACAAGGCCAACATGAGGTGATGGTTTCTCCTTGCTTGCTCTCCTCTCATCTCTTCTTTCTCTCCTCCTCCACTCTCCTCTCGTCTCCTCTCGTCTTTCATTTAGTTTTGTTTACCTTCCTGCTTGTGCTTGGAATCTGTTGTTGCTCTCAAGTGGTGTTCTTTCTCTTTCTCCACCTACATTTCTTTCTTCTCCTATCGCTTCTTTTTTTCATGTTTTGTAGTTCGTTACTTTTTTACTCCTTTCCCCTCATTTCTCATCTTGGCTCTCGTTTCTTTTTTTTTTTATCGCGCTTCTCTTCTTCATTTTTTTCTTCTCTTTTTCCTGTGTCTTCTTTCTATGTTTATACTTTTGTCGTCAAATTTCTTTCGCTCCTATTCACTCCTCATTCTCCTTCCTCATCTCCCTAGTCTTATCATCAGGTGTGGTTTGCTCCCCCCCATCTTCTCCCTCATATACACGCCCTTCCGCTATATACGTCACTTGCATCGCCCTTCATCTCGTCTTCCCACATAAATCACCGCCACCTCCCTTCCTCTCCTCCCGAATCACCATCAGTCCTCCCTGGAATACCTCCATCACTCACTGCTTCTCCCACTTCTCTCTCTCTCTCTCTCTCTCTCTCTCTCTCTCTCTCTCTCTCTCTCTCTCTCTCTCTCTCTCTCTCTCTCCTTCTTCGTATCTGTGTTCCACCGTCTCGCTCCTTAGGCTCAGCGCTGCGTAAAGAGAGGCATTATTCACACAGCTGCGTTCTCCTCCCTCATGGCTCCTTATTATGAGCCTTTTTTATACCCGTCCATTGCCTCCATTCCTGGGCTTCCTCTGCCTCGCCTCTCGGAGTTATAAGGTGCCGCCGCCAAGCTCGTCCATCACGTAGGAGTCATGGTAACTATGACGTTCCTCCACTAACAGGTTTTGCCAGACAGACGAAGAGAGATGCAGATTATTTATTCCTAAGACGACTAGAAGGGTGGAAGGACAGAGAGAGAGAGAGAGAGAGAGAGAGAGAGAGAGAGAGAGAGAGAGAGAGAGAGAGAGAGAGAGAGAGAGAGATTGACTTATTGCGACCAAAAATTGCTTCCATCTCCGACATGCAAACAAAATATAAACTTTAAAAACGCGATTTCGTTGAGGCAAATGGAGTCTCTTGAGTATTTGACACACACACACAAGCCAGATGACCGGGGTTCGATTCCCCGGCCGGGTGGAGATATTTGGGTGTGTCTCCTTTCACGTGTAGCCCCTGTTCACCTAGCAGTGAGTAGGTACGGGATGTAAATCGAGGAGTTGTGACCTTGTTGTCCCGGTGTGTGGTGTGTGCCTGGTCTCAGGCCTATCCCAAGATCGGAAATAATGAGCTCTGAGCTCGTTCCTTAGGGTAACGTCTGGCTGTCTCGTCAGAGACTCCAGCAGATCAAACAGTGAATTACACACACACACACACACACACACACACACACACACACACACACACACACACACACACACACACACACACACACACGTGGCAGAATCAGTGTTTTCAAATATGTAAATGAAGTGTAATATAAAAAACGCTGTAATGAGATGAGGCGCAGCTCACGCCGGCGGTTCAGTGGCTGGAGCAGTGCGAGGTGAGGATAAAAATAGACCAGGGAAGACATGGCGCTGAGGAAGGGACAGAGAGACGTGCACGCGCGCGCACACACACACACACACACACACACACACACACACACACACACACACACACACACACACACACACACACACACACACACACACAAGGACCATTCTATCTATTAATATACGTTGCTTGACTGGAAATGTGTTGTGGGAGCAGACTGAGAAACTGAGTAACTCAAAATAGGAACAAAAACAATAGACAAACTGAAAGTAAACACGTAAACAACCATAGAATACACAAAGAGCCAAAACTAAATGCAGAACAATGAAATACGTGACAGAGAGAGAGAGAGAGAGAGAGAGAGAGAGAGAGAGAGAGAGAGACGAGCTGCTGGCAGTATTCTTCTCTCTCGTGTCTGGCGTGGAGAGGAGAGATTGAGATAAACATGAGGTCGGCAGTGGGAAGAGGGCAGAAGGTGGAGGTCAGGTAGGCTGAGGCGTAGGGAATGGGACAGGGCAGGACAGGACAGAGGGGCAGAGCAAGGGGTTACTGTTTAAAGGTGAAGAGCGAAGCACACGAGGAGGTGACCTGTCCTACTCCTTCCTCTTCTTTTCGCCACTACCAGCACCTCCTCCTTCTCCTTTTCCTCCTCCTCTTCCTCCTCCTCCTCCTCCTCCTCCTCCTCCTCCTCCTCCTCCTCCTCCTCCTCCTTATCCTCATCCTCATCCTTGTCCTCTTCTTCCTCGTCATTTCTCTTGTCCTTCCTGTTCCTTTATTTCTCTTACTTTCCTTGTGTTTACTTGCTGTCGTGATTCTATTCTGTTCTCGTTGTCGTTTCCTTGTTTTCTTCCTTGTTTTCTCTTTCTCTTCCTCTTTTTATCCTCATTATCGTTTTCGTCGTCGTCCTCCTTGTTTTCTTGTTTTTTCTTGTTCTTGTTCTTATTTTTCTTCTATTCTTCTCATGTTCATCGTTTATTATGCTTTTTGTGAAGCTTTTGTTCTCTTTTCTCTTTATTTATGTTTGTTGGATTGGCGTCTTGGTTTGAGTTTTGTTCTTTGTTTCTGATTGTCTTAGGATTTATCTATTGGTTTTGTCCTTTCCTGTGTCTTTCTTATTCGTAAAATTTCTAATATGTTTCGTTGTGACATCCTTGACGGTATATATGCCCCCCATTTCTCTCTCTCTCTCTCTCTCTCTCTCTCTCTCTCTCTCTCTCTCTCTCTCTCTCTCTCTCTCTCTCTCTCTCTCTCTCTCTACACCCCGTAATCCCATCATGTTTTTGCCTCCTTTTCTACCATCGACCAAAGTATTTTTCACCTTCCGTTTTTTTTTTTTTTTTTTTACCATCACCCAACACTTTTTCCCCCTCTACCCTCACCTCTCCCGTCGGCCAAAACCAACCCACTACCAATTCCCCAATTAGGATTACACCTCTCGTGCCCTTCGTTTTCCCTTTATGGTTCTCTTCCCTTTTTTTTTTCCCGCCACCAACACCACGGAAGGGAATTAGGAAGTAGTTGTTGATTAGTTGGTGTCTTTATACGTTCTAAGGACCGTTTGTGCTCTGTAATGTATTTTGGAGGGAAGATCGTGAATTATACCGTTTGTTGGCGTTCCGATGGGGAAGGTAAGGATGTGAGAGTGAATACGTATATACTTCTACCTGTCTCACTAATTAATCTTGGCGATGAATCTCCCAGGTGAAGGCAGAGAACAGTAATCAAATGCTATAAGTTGCCTGTTATTTTTCATCCTGTTTTCTGTAACCTCTAAAAACGTACAGAGCGCTAACAAGTAATATCGTTAAGGTAATGTAGGTTGTGTTGAGGAGGATGAGGGATGTACTGTACGAGACGGTAACATTTTGACTCGTGATTCCTTGTCACTGAAACATTTAAAAGTTCCAAACACAAACATATACTTTATTCTCCTAAGTTGCAATTGATAATGTAAACGAGTCTTTTTCAGCATGTTATTTTTCTTATCACATAATTCCTCTGAAATTGTCCTTAGGTCTTCAACCCTTCAATTTCCTGTTTTTCCTCCCTCGTGGTATTTTTTCGTATCACACACTATAGGTACGTGCTCAGTTATGCATCAGCTACCAGTAGTTGTTTAAGGTCCGAGCGATGAAGTAGACTCTTCCCTCGTTATCAGTTTCATACCCTGCCAGCCTTCAAAGTGAAAAAAAGTAGAAGTCAATTTGCCATTTTACGCAAACTGGTTCACAAGGGATCAGTTTATTTTCTTAACATACGATAGGGTTTTACGCAGTTTTAGGATACAAATAGGTTCAAACAAATAACTTTCTACATAGTCTATTTTTTCTTTTGAATTTAGCGTTCATTATATTACGTCCCTGCTGTCCGTTATTAAATCTCACGGTATGCGAGCTTAGTGATCCAAAGAACCGGGAAGATCCATAATAGCTGCTTATACAACACCACACACACACAAAAGAAAAAAAAAAAAACATCATTGACTCCATATTCCGGAAAATTTTATAAACTACGAGTTTCAACACTTACAACTCAAACCACACTATTTAACATTATGACTACTATCCCATTTGTCCCACACTCTTCCTCTTCCTCTTGCAAAAACATCGTCTCTGACTTTTACTGTTTATTCATCTGGCGAACACAACTCTATTTCGACTCGCATGTAAGGCAGTTTTAACTTAATGATAAAACACTTAAAATTTCTCATAGTATGATGAAGAAAAATAGTACTGACGTTAATGAAACTCTGAATGTATCTCACTAAAGTTGTATATAATTATCCCAAACGTAATATGAGCGAGGGGTATGAGAGGGGTCAGAGAGAGAGAGAGAGAGAGAGAGAGAGAGAGAGAGAGAGAGAGAGAGAGAGAGAAAAGTGATGTAACTGAAAATGAGAGAATGAGAGAGATAATTACTGTCAGTGAAGACGTAGTAATAATTGTGGTTGGTTCAGTTTTCCCAGAAGAGATGAAGCGAGATAATAACTTGTGGTGGCGTTCATTGTTCTGCGTTTTGTTGCCTGCCTTCAAATGCAGAGTGAATTTGGGACACCTGATGACCTTCTGTATCTGTACCATACATATTACAACTGCTTCTGCTGCTGGTAATGTTAACCCCTTCAGTACCATGATGCGTTTCCATATTCATTCTGGTTACTATTTGGTGATTTTATACAGCTTCAGAAATTTATGTGGGGATTAAATTATTGAAGACTGTGGCCATTAATCTTCTGACCTCCATAGACTATTCCTAATGTCAATAAAATGGTGTAATCTCAAGGTAAAAATGTGTCCCAGTACTAAATTGGTTAATACCATACTATGCACCATCAGCAGTCAGTTTACACACAGTTATGGATTAAAAATGAATAGATTTTGCTATTTTTACAGAGTTTAAAAAATGATTGTGGCTCTAGAATAGATAAAGATGTTTCGGAGGGAAAGCTATACTAAGTGGTACTCAGAATTGATTTTTACTCTCCCTGTTTTGTCTCCTACGTTTTTTTTTTTTTTCATGACTCCTGTTGTGGTCCTTCTTTTGTGAAACTGCAATGCTTCTTCCTTTCATCCTTTCGTTTCATCAATTCTTGAGTGATT